>NC_089516.1:77269766-77569766 GCF_036850995.1 Saccopteryx leptura | reverse complement strand
AGAAACAAAGAAAGAACAAAACAAAGAATAAATAGAGGGAAGAGCAGGAAGCATCAACAAATAGTAGCTGTCTCTCATATGTGCTTTGACCAGGTAAGCCTTGGGTTTGAACCGGTGACCTCAGTGTTCCAGGTTAACACTCTATCTGCTACACCACTACAGTCCAGTATCCATTTCTTCTTTTCTTATATCCATTGTCCTCTTTCCTTAATCTTTCGCAGAGGTAGTTTTCTCTATGTCCTGCCCTTGCTTGCAAAATGGGCCTGTCTTGGAACAAAAATGCCAATTGAGTTGCTGATTGTATTTTAAAACATACCAGATAGGTTGATCTTAAAACCAGAACACTTTGATTTATAAGAGCCAAGTATGATCTATAAAGGAAAAAAAAAAACATCCTAGAATTCTAAAATTTATATATGGAGGCAAAGCTAAGACTGTGGAGGTTATATTATCAGCCATTAAGTAAAGTTTTATTTTCTTTGTGATTTTTGGAGGGTGGGACCCAGAGCACCAGAGACCATTGCTAGTTTCTCAAGGTGTAGTGTTCTAAAAACTAAAAGTCTCATAGAGCTGTGCCTTGCAGTACACAAGCAGTGGCAGTGGGAAGTGTTCCGGAAAATAGAGCTCAGGGCAGCCTGCATACATCATGCATTCCAGTGGTGGGATTCAGCCAGTTCGCACTGGTTCAGCAGAACCGATACCTAATTTTTTTTTTTTTTTTAACTTCAGTAAACCGGTTGTTGAAATGGCAGTTGTTATCAGAGTTCTCTCTAAGGTGGGCGCCTGGGCAGCCGCTCAATATGGAAATCACCAATTTACATCCTTTCCTCCTTTTTTTTTTTTTCCTGAAGTTGGAAACGGGAGGCAGTCAGACAGACTTCCGCATGCGCCCCACCGGGATCCACCCGGCATGCCCACCAGGGGGCGATGCTCTGCCCCTCTGGGTGTTGCTCTGTTGCAACCAGAGCCATTCTAGCACCTGAGGCAGAGGCCATAGAACCATCCTCAGCGCCCGGGGTCAACTTTGCTCCAATGGAGCCTCGGCTGTGGGAGGGGAAGAGAGAGACAGAGAGGAAGGAGAGGGAGAGATGTGGAGAAGCAGATGGGCGCTTCTCCTGTGTATCCTGGCCGGGAATCGAACCTGGGACTCCTGCACACCAGGCCAACGCTCCACCACTGAGCCAACTGGCCAGGGCCCCTTTTCTCCTTTTTAATGTCCATCTGCACAACAGCGTATTCTAAGCACCCATAGTAATGTTCATTCTGTCCATCAGTGGCACAGTGGTTAGAGTGATGGTCTGGGATGCTTAGGAACCAGGTTCAAAAGCCCTACGCTGCTGGCTTGGGTGCAGGCTCATCTGGCTTGAGCATGGGATCACAGACATGACACCATGATCACTGGCTTGAACCATAAGGTCGCTGGCTTGAGCAAAGGGTCACTGGCTCGGTGGGAGCACACTCCCCTCAAAGTACATATGAGAAAGCAATCAATGAACAACTAAGGTGCCACAATGAAAAATGAAAAAAAATTTCATGGAACTATCTTGTAATATTTATTTATTCATTTCGTAAAACTAATTATACTACATTTTAATTCTTTTGTGTTTGTTACTTCAGTAAACAAACATGTAACGTAAAGAGAAAAAGTGTCAAACAACAAAGGTGAACAAGCTGTCATTGGAAGTATCTTAAATAACAGTTTTATTGGTTTTTTGGTCAGGTATTATTTAACATTTTAAAACTCTTTCTTATAACATAATCTAGTTTTGTGTACCTTTTTTATTGTTCTTATTTAAGTGTTAAATGGATTAAATAATATTACCTTTCGGTATATTGTTTTTTATACTTAAAATGGTCATTATGGAAAAGAAGTAGTTGTTAAATTATTTGAATCTCACCATTGATGGATGCCCCAACATGTGCAGAGAGCAACCGTGCTACTGAGCCCCCAAGAAGAGATCAAGACAGTGCTGATGACTGGAACTATTCTGTGACTGCCACTCTTACTTCATAATCCCTTCACCTTTTCACCCAGATCCCCAGACCATCTGGTGACCATGCGTTTGTTTTCTGTATATGAGTTTGTTTCTGTTTTGTATGTTTGTTTGTTTGTAAGATTCCACATGTAAGTGAAGTCATATGTATTATTCTTTCTCTGTCTGATTTATTTCACTTAAAATAGTCACAGAGAGGTAAAGAACAGCATAGGGAATACAGTAAATAGCATTTTAATGACAAGGCATAGCATCCAGTAGAGACTAGACTTATTAGGGAATCACTCTGTAAGTCATATAAATGGCTAACCACCATGCTGAACACCTAAAACTAATATATTGATAGTCAACCATAACTGAAAGATTTAAAAAAATTTTAAAAGTCAGTGCTGATGGAACCAGCTTTGAAGATTAAAGGAGAAGGAGGAAGTGATAAATTCAAATCCTGCACTAGCCACATTTAAAAAGAGTGGTGGCTGAGTCATGTTGATTTGGCAGGTTTAGGCTTTCTGTCACTTGTGAAGATGGGACTCACGAGCTAATTCAAGTTAGAGTAAAGAGAAAATTCCGAAGCTTCATATCTGACTTTGGTTACTGAGTGATTTATATCTGCTGCATGACTCTGGAAGAGCCGAGGCAGATTCCAACACTGAAGCTAAAGAAAGGAGTAAGGTTTCAAGTTCCGGGGGAACGATCTGGGATCAGAGAAGATACCAGTCAGCAGGACTGAACAGCTAGGAGAAAGACTGAAAGGATGGGATGGGATAATCACTAACTCCCTCCTGACACACACACACGCACGCATGCACGCACACACACACACACACAATTACACATTGGTGGTACAACTACGGAAATTTAGAAGGAGACATGTCTCTACAGAGTATTTTTGTCATTAAATTTTATGGCAAATGCAATGTGATCCTTCCGGTGTTTCCACAGATGTTCTGTAAAACCCAAAACAAAAATGCTAACAAAAACAAAAGAACAGCTTGACCTGTGGTGGCTCAATGGATAAAGTGTCGACCTGGAATGCTGAGGTTGCCGGTTCAAAACCCTGGGCTTGCCTGATCAGGGCACATACGAGAAGCAACTATGAGTTGATGCTTCCCAGTCCTTCCCCCTGCCTCACCTCTCTCTCTCTCTCTCTCTCTCTCTCTTAAATCAATAAATAAAATCTAAAGAAATTTCTTTTAAAAACCCACAAAAGAACAAGCAGACGCAGAGATACAAACAGACTGACAGCTCTCAGAAAGGATGATAGTGGGGGACTGGGTGAAAAAGGTAAAGGGATCATGCAAATAACAAATATAAGATCTACCGGAAAGTTCTGTCCATTTTTTTGGAATAAAACAAAATACAAATTTTCTTACCATCAATAAACTTTATTAAATAATATAATTACCATTATTATTAACGATTTCTTGCCAGTGTGAGGGCAATTTGTATATCCCATTTTTGAAAAATGTTTTATCTTTTGATGTGAAAAACTGAACCAGTGCTTGTTTGATATCTTCTTCATTTTTGAATTTTTTGCCCTTCAAAAAATTTTGTAAGGACAAAAACAAGTGATAGTCAGAGGATGCTAAGTCCGGGGAATATGGTGGACACGACAGACATGCTTCTGTAGCATTTCTTCCTTGTTGAAATTCGTAAAAATTACAGTGGTATAAATGAACTTTATCAGTAGCCATGGGTACACTATTGCTTCATACATAAGACTAATGTGAATCAACTTTGTTTTAGTTAATTTGCTACGTCAGTACACAAATTAAGTGATAAAAATAGAGAGGCACACATGCGCCAAATAAACATGTGCTTACGTTTCAAAACTTGTTGTGATAGAAATGGACAGAACTTTCCGGTAGACCTTATACTTATAGACATAGACAACAGTGTGAAAATTGCAGGAGAAAAAGGAGGATGGATGGAGATGGAGGAAGGTAAAGGGGAGATAAATGGTGATGGAGGGAAACTTGACTTGGGATGGTGAACACACAATACAATATACAGAGGAGGTAGAATTGTGCTCCTGAAATCTGTATACTTTTATTAACAGATGTCACCTCAATTAATTCAATAAAAGGAAAAAGAACAATAATACATTCAATATGATTGAAATTCCTGTGAAAGCCAGTGAAGGACTCAAGTTTTGGGGAAGGCCAAATTATAGAAAAACTATGAAAATTGGATATATAGTCGATAAGTGAACATTAAAAAATTAGGCATGAGAGAGTTCAATATAGGAATTATGTCTCAAATGTCTTTGTACTTCTCTGAACCTCGGCTATCTAATCTGTAAAATGAATATGGGGCCCTGCCCACATGGCTTCAGTTGGTGGTAGCATTGTCCTGAAGCTGGTTCGATCCCTGGTCAGGGCACATGCAGGAGCAGATTGATGTTCCTGTCCCTATCACTCTCTCCCTTCCTTCCTCTCCCCCTAAAATTAATAAAATAAACATTAAAATTTTTAAATAAAGATGAGGATATCTTGTAAAGTTGCTCAAAGGATTTGAGATAATATATTTAAAAATACTTACCATACTGTCTGACATAGCAATTCCATAAGAAATGATAGCAATTAGATGATTATTTTTAGTGTTAATAGACTTTTAAATCAATACACATTGTTCAAAATTAAACACTATTCTGCCATTTATAACTCTTCTTTATCCCATATGTTATAAAGGGCATAGAAATAGTTTGCAGAGAACCATCTGTAATTGTCTCTTATTTGTAGGGCATGTATATGAATTTATTCTTTGCTACATGGAAGTTTTAAAACCTTTTAATCAAAACTCTTTTGCTCACAATACTCACCCTGTCTACCTGAAGTGAAGGTGGAATTATTGTTAGCATACAGGAATTTGCAGGGATTGAATATAAAAAACCAAACATGGCCAATGTTCATGGGACAGAGGCCACAACTCTTCTCTCACAAAACAGGAACTTGCTTTTGCTCTCGCGATAACTGTACTTCTCTTTAAATGTCTTCTTTATTCTCCTTTCTCTCTACCAGTTGATTTTTTCAAGAACTCATCTTGATTATGATCATATAGAGGATAATTGTCTCACATAATGGCTGCTCCAGCCCACTTTATGTCAAGACAAGTTTCAGTACTTTTTTTCATCTTCTGTTATACTGCATCTTCTAGGTATGCATTTTAAAAATGAATTTCCTGAAAAGGAAGTCTGTTTGGCCCAGGTTATCTTTTAAAAACAGAGTTCAAGCCTGACTGGTGGTGGCACAGTGGATAGAGCATTTACCTGGGATGCTGAGGAGCCATGTTCGAAATACCGAGGTTGCCAGCTTGAGCGTGGTATCATAGACATGACCTCATGGTCACTGGCTTGAGCCCAAAGTCACTGGATTGAGTCCAAAGTCGCTGGCTTCAGCAAGGGGTCACTGGCTCTGCTGGAGACCCCTCACCCCCTGTCCAGGCACATATGTGAAGTAATCAATGAACAGCTAAAGTGCTGCAACTATGAGTTGATTTTTCTCATCTCTCTTCCTTCCCATCTCTCTCTCAAAATAAATAAATAAAGAAATAAATACATACATACATGCATAAAACCAAAACAGGGTTTAAGTCTAGACATAAATATTTGCAAGTCATGATTTCTCATTTAAAAAACATGTGTTTTTCATTATAGTTGACATACAATATGTTAGTTTTAGAACAGCCAGGATTGTCTTGGGTCAACTTATTTTTTGTCCTCCAATCAACTGCAATTAGAGATGTGAAGTCACATGGTATTTAAAACATGACTGCTGCCTTTTGTAGGGGTGTAGGTGGGATAGATTCCATGGGAAGGTAGAATAACAATGGCAGATGCTGGAACTACATAAACACAGGGACAATTCCTGCTTTTTAGTAGGCATTTCTCATATTTATCTCAAAACCCTTATTGTATGCCTATATAGAAAAAAATACAGTAAAGTTCAAATAACCTCCTTGTATTCAAACTTGTCAAAAAATTAATTCAAACATGAAAAAATATTTCTACACTTTTTTTCTTTCTTTCTTTCTTTCTTAAATGAGAAGCTGGAGGCAGAGAGACAGACTTCTGCATAAGCTTGACCGGGATCCACCCAGCATGCCTACCAGGGGAACATGCTCTGCCCATCTGGGGCGTTTCTCTGCTGCAACCATAGCCATTCTAGTGCATGAGTCGGAGGCCATGGAGCCATCCTCAAGGCCTGGAAACTTTGCTCCAATGGAGCCTTGGCTGCGGGAGGGGAAGAGAGAGATAAGATAAAGTAGAGGGGGAAGGGTGGAGAAGCAGATGGGCGCTTCTCCTGTGTGCCCTGGCCGGGAATCGAACCCAAGACTTCCACATGCCGGGTCGACTCTCTACCACTGAGCCAACTGGCCAGGGCCAGAATATTTCTACCCTTGATGATCTGAGTCAATCATAGACTTAATAAACCATTTTCCTTGAGGATTAGAGACTATAAATAGCTCTGAATCTTAGGTTATTCAGTAAATAAATATTAATTGTATTTTTGCATCAAAGTAAAACATGAATGTACTATATAATAAAAACAAACTGTACTAATAAAAACACAAATCAAAGGAGAGACTACTGGTATAAACTATAGAAAATTTAAAATTTTTACTATGGCTCTGGCTGGTTGGCTCAGCGGTACAGTGTTGGCCTGGTGTGTAGAAGTCCTGGGTTTGATTCCTGGCCAGGGCACACAGGAGAAGTACCCATTTGCTTCTCCACCCTTCCCCTTCTCCTTCCTCTCTATCTCTCTCTCCCTCTTCCACAGCCAAGGCTCCACTGGAGCAAAGTTGGCCCAGGCGCTGAGGATGGCTGCATGGCCTCTCCCTCAGGCACTAGAATGGCTCTGGCTGCAATGGAGTGACGCCCCAGAGGGGCCAAGCATTGCCCCCTTGGTGGGCATGCAGGTAGATTTTAGTTGGGCACATGCGGGAGTCTGTCTGTCTGTCTCCCACTTCTCACTTTGGAAAAATACAAAAAACAAAACAAAACATTTTTACTATGAATTTCCCTGTTATAAATTCTGATGTGAGGTTTGTCAGCAAATTTAGGGGAAATAGTTCCCATTTTGAAATTAAATATCTATTTAATTTTATTTTTAAAATTATTTAAATTTTTTCCTTTGCAGATGACATACAATATTATATTAATTTCAAGTGTACAACACAGTGGTTAGAAAGTTCCATAACTTACAAATCAATAAACTCTTTAAGTCTAGTAAATACCTGGCACCATACATAGTCATTACAGTATTATTGACCATATTCCTTGTGCTGTACTTTACATACCCATAACTATTATGCAACCTCCAATCTGCAACTCTTAATTCCTTCATGTTTTACACTCATTCCCCCAACCCCACTCCCATCCAGCAACCACAAAATGTTCTCTATGTCTATGAGTTTGTCTCTGTTTTACTTGTTTCCTTATTTTGTTTTTTAGAGTAAAGTCATATGGTATTGGCCTTTCTCTGATCTATTGCATTTAGCATAAACATCTTTGTAAGGTTTTTTCTTATCAAAAATTAAAAATCAAATAACAGGGCCCTGGCTGGTTGGCTCAGCAGTAGAGTGTCGGCCTGGCGTGCGGGGGACCCAGGTTCGATTCCCGGCCAGGGCACATAGGAGAAGCACCCATTTGCTTCTCCACACCCCCCCTCCTTCCTCTCTGTCTCTCTCTTTCCCTCCCGCAGCCAAGGCTCCACTGGAGCAAAGATGGCCTGGGCGCTGGGGATGGCTCCTTGGCCTCTGCTCCAGGCGCTAGAGTGGCTCTGGTCACAACAAAGCGACGCCCCAGAGGGGCAGAGCATCGCCCCCTGGTGGGCAGAGCATCGCCCCTGGTGGGCATGCCGGGTGGATCCCGGTTGGGCACATGCGGGAGTCTGTCTGACTGTCTCTCCCCGTTTCCAGCTTCAGAAAAATACAAAAAAAAAAAAATCAAATAACAGTAACAGTAAAACTACTCCATAGTGCAGCTGTCTATGTGTTTGTCTGAACTTTTTATTTTGCACAACCGTATAGAAAATTTACTACATTCACAGTTGGGGATATTAAAATGGAAGGAGGCCCTGGCCGGTTGGCTCAGTGGTAGAGCATTGGCCTGGCATGCAGGAGTCCTGGGTTCGATTCCCGGCCAGGGCACACAGGAGAAGCACCCATCTGCTTCTCCACCCCTCCCCCTCTCCTTCCTCTCTGTCTCTCTCTTCCCCTCCTGCAGTGGAGCAAAGATGGCCCGGGCGCTGGGGATGGCTCTGTGGCCTCTGCCTCAGGCACTAGAATGGCTCTGGTTGCAACAGAGTGACACCCCAGATGGGCAGAGCATCGCCCCCTGGTGGGCGTGCCGGGTGGATCCTGGTCGGGCACATGCGGGAGTCTGTCTGACTGCCTCCCCGTTCCCAACTTCAGAATAATACAAAATATATATACATATAAAATGGAAGGAAACAAATTTACTTACTAAATGATGAAATGCCATGAATAATGTTTACATTTGATCTTCTCAATATGTGTGCTTGAATTTATTTATGCAATTGTAATTAACTGGATGTTAGTTTGATAAAATATAGGGAAGTTTAGCAATCAAGCCACTGAATATTCAGTTTAATTACATTGGTATGCACTTCTATTTGCTTCTAGTGCCAAGAATCCATTGGTAAAATTAATGCTTATTTTGTGGTCTGTTATGCAGAAAATGTTTAATCCAGTGTTTGATTTACTCTGTTAAATCTTCCTTATTCAATGTGCTTATTCATCCGTGGAGAATTGGGTGTGCTGCTTTCTGTTACTATGACATTACAATTAAACAGCTGAAACAAGAACAGCAAGACTTTCTGTAAAGGTTCATGAAAATCTCACAAAATTATTCATAGTATATTGTTTTATTTTGTTGTGCCAAGACTGTGGAAAATGCAAATGTGTTCTAAATATTTCTGTATTGAAGAAGCTGGAAGATGCAATAGTTAGTGTAAATAACCATTTTGCTACTAAAATGAGCACCTAAAACATATTTCTGACATAGTGGAAGTGATTATTGTCATGATGCTGATTATCTCTTAAAGATGAAAATGAATATGAATTCAAGTAACTTGAATTTTATAGAACGGAAAATGGTATGATGAAATAATATTTGTATCTATTTGAAATGGCAAAGTCTAAAATGACTTTATTTGGGGATACTGTAACACTCCCCACAGGGTGTGCATGCTCATAAAAGTACTACTTCAGTTAATTGTAAGTTATTCTTCAAAAAAATTTACTTTCTCCATTTTTAGCTATGTTTTATTGTTCAAAGTACTTGTGATCGTAAATTGTTATTACCACTATGATAACAGCCATAGAGACAGATTTTTTTTAATTCAAAGCAAACTCTAACACTAGTTTTACATTAATTTTTTTCCTTTTTAAGTGGAACTTGTAATAAGGTGTTACTAATCTACTTTCTAGACTATCATTGCTTGTTTTTCATAATGTTAAGAGATATACATTCATACTATTTTCTAAGAGGCTCTCTTAACCATAAGGAACTCAGAGTATCCATGGTTTATCTGATACTCTTACTTTAGTTTATACTAGAAGATTGGTGTCTGGTAAGTTTGTTTGTAATATGGTAAAAATAAGATTCTATGGTAGTGGATTCATTGTATATGCGTATGTGTGTTTGTGTAAAATTATGTGATCACTTGATCATAAAAAATGCTAATAACACTGCCATGTGGGAAGAGTATATAATGGTTCTGATCCATCTAGCCCATTCCAACTTTCTAGAAATTTTTTACTGTGTCCGACCAATGATTGGGGCAATATCATCTATGAAACCATAAGAAATGTCATTCTGTGTCAGACCAATAGCCCAACCCAGTATTTCCCAAAGTGAGTTCTGTGGTTTAAAAGTTATTATGAAATCCTCATATTTTACATGCATGTTTAGTATAAAAGATTTGAAGAGTCCTCCAGTATAGAAGTCATTTAACTAATTGCCTGCTAATTGTATTTTATCATGAAACTCCTATTAATATGCCGAAGAATTACTTTTTTCCAGAATACACTGGGATAATGTTGACTATAGCATTGAAAAGGGTTTCACAGGGGAGTGCTATACATCACCACACCTCCAGCATGCAAGAAATATTTTATTGATTTCTTGTTTAATTTTGGGCATTTCTCTAGGTGTTTGGGATAGTTCTGTCATCAAAGATTTCTATCCTCCTCCTACTAACTTTTATGATCTTTGAATTTGTATAACCTTTTCCTATATATGTTTATGTGTTCAATTCCCAGGCCATCCTGGAAAGAAACAATTTATATTTTATTTAAGAACAGATTATCTATGCTACATTACTCTGTAGCTGTACCATACAATCAAAATAACTATTTTCATGAAGAGTTACTGTTTGATCACATGAATTTAAAACCAAAGGTTAGAAAATAATACTGAGGCCCTGGCCGGTTGGCTCAGTGGTAGACCGTTGGCCTGGCATGCAGAAGTCCCGGGTTCAATTCCCAGCCAGGGCACACAGGAGAAGCGCCCATCTGCTTCTCCACCCCTCCCCCTCTCCTTCCTCTCTGTCTCTCTCTTCCCCTCCCGCAGCGAGGCTCCATTGGAGCAAAAGATGGCCCAGGCACTGGGGATGGCTCCTTGGCCTCTGCCCCAGACACTAGAGTGGCTCTGGTCGCGACAGAGCGACGCCCCGGAGGGGCAGAGCATTGGCCCCTGGTGGGCAGAGCATTGCCCCTGGTGGGCGTGCCGGGTGGATCCCGGTCGGGCGCATGCGGGAGTCTGTCTGACTGTCTCTCCCTGTTTCCAGCTTCAGAAAAACACACAAAAAATATACTGAAATGATCAATATGGTATTATATCATTGCAAAAAAGAACTTAAAACTTAAACATCTGTCTTCAGGATAACTTCCAAATGAGAAAATGCTAAGTTGCCAAGTATATGTATTTAAACCGTTGATAGATGTTGCCAAATCACCTTCCAAAGGAATTGCATCAACTTCCATTTCCACCTGACCAGGTGGTGGGAATGGATACAGTGTCAATCTGGGTCACTGGCTTAAGCATAGGCTCACCAGCTTGAGCACAGGTTCCTCGGCTTGAGAATGGGATCATAGACGTGACCCAATGGTCACTGGCTTGAGCCCAAGGTTGCTGGATTTAGCAAGGGGTGACTAGCTCAGCTGGAGGCTCCCCCACCCCCAGCAAGGCACATATGAGAAAGCAATCAGTGAACAACTAAGGTACTGCAATGAAGAATTGATGCTTCTCATGTCTCTCCCTTCCTGTCTGTCTGTCCCTGTCTGTGCCCCTCTCTCTCTCACCAAAAAAAAGGAAAAGAAAAAAATGTCCTTAGAATAACAGAATAGATTGAAATTAAGTTGCTTTGCATTATGCTGCTTTACTGACATGATCAACTCTTATATTCATCTTTACATTGCAAAAATTTTTTAAAAATACATTTGAATGAAAAGATATTTTGAACATTTTTCTCCATGCAGAGGCTTTTAAATTTTCTATTTTTTTCATGCCCAAAGAGGGTGCAATAACTTTAGAGAAAGAACAAGTAAATATATGCTGGCAATTGGAATTTGAAATTTGGGGCAAAGATATTAGAAAATTAGCTCTATAAAGTATTTGTTTATTTTGTTTTATCCCACTATGCAAACTCAATTTCCACTAGTGGTCTGAAGATTATCACAGATCACACAGATAAGGTCTTTTTCACTTCTGATAATACTCATGTACAATATTGCTAATAATTTGGGCAAAATACAACAAAAACAGTAAAACACGATTTTAAAGAATTGTCAGGGAACTTTTACAACAAACAAACAAACAAACAAATGTATTGAGTGTCTTCTAAATATGACACCTCATAGGGGTCGGCAGATTTAAAGGTGAAGACTCAAGTTCCTATCTCCATAGTATTAAAGGAGTAAGAACTAAGCTCAGTTCAGCAAACATTTATTAAATTCCTAGTATGCACCAGGCTTGTGATAGATGCAGGAAGTAAAATGATAAATAAGGAAGGGTCCCTGTCATGCAGGGGCTTATAATTTTGGTGGCTGTATGTGTGGTGTGTATTTTTGTGCGTATGTGTGGGGATAGGTATACTATCGGGAGCAGTATAAATGCAAATACTCTCAGTGCAATATGGGAGGTTATGACAGAGTGGTAGCACTATGCTGGAAAATCTAACCCAATGCAGGGAGAAGATGAAAGGAAGAGGTGGTGGAAGGCCACTCTGAATCTAAGGAATCAATGTTAGCTACAGAATGTGGAGATCATTCCCCGCTGGAGGAAAAACAGAGTGACAGTGGAACCCCAAAGAGCTCCGAGGACAGGTGCTATAAAGGAAGGCCCACTATTGTGCTTTCTCTCTTTATTATTTGGAAACTCTTGTAAAGTAACTACACAATTCATTTCTGGGATCAAGAAAGGACCTTCCCTCACTGCTGTGCACTCTCCCTCTCTGTGCTTTGGTATTGCAGATGGCAGAGCATTTCATAAACCAGGGTGGGAGGAGACTGACCTTGAAAACAATTATGAGAGCTGTACTACCTGCTTAGCATAGACAATCTAAATCAAACCCCATCATCAAATACAATTATTTCAATCATTTCAATATGAAGGCCATGTTGCCTTAATCATTTGTGAAGTAGATTATTGGGAGAATCTTGTATGAACTCCTCATATATGTATAAAATACCAGATTCTGAAGTAATAAACTAAGATGACCAACCTTTTTACAATGAAAAGAAGGACAAAACTAAATTGAAGAAAACAATATCGTACATGAAACAAACATTTTATTCATTGCAACAATAATACACTATAATATGATAAATGCATAATAAAAACATTTGTAGTATTTCATATTGTAATTATGCTTACATGCCTATTAATTTTTAATAATAATTGTAAGAGGAGGAGGACAAGATGGTGATGGAGTAGGCAGACGTACCAACCTCCACCTCCCAGAACCAAAGTGGATTAAAAACTAATTTTAAGAACTATAATCTGGAAAAAAAAACTTTGGACTAAACTAAGAGGACTCTTCAACCAAGGAACACTGAAGAAGCCACACCGAGAGTGGTAGGAAAAGCAGAAACACGAAGAGGGCTGCCCAGCTCCCTGGAGCAAATGGCAGCCGGGAGAGACTCGCGTGGCAGGAAGTGAGTTTAGCAGAGAGGGGAGGGCCCTGAATGCCAGGAACACAGCCCCAGCCTGCAGCCCCAGAGCTTAAAAGAGGTGTATGAACAGTATTTAGCTGGAAACAAGTCAGGATACTGTTGTGAGAAAGAGACTGATTTCTCAGATCCAGGATTCTTCTTAAAGGGACCACGCAGAACACTTCTCTCACAACTACTCACCCGAGGCTCCAGGGTACACGGAGAGAGGAAAGGACTGGAGTAACAGGAAGAGAGTGTAATCTAGGAGGCACAGGGAGAAACATTTTGGGAGAAAGCCACCCTAACCCCTGGGATGAGCCACTCCCCAAATCTGAAGTGAATATTTCCCCTGGAAACAGCAATACCAGCAAAGGGAAGCAGGACACCAGCCAAACAAGCTCTCCAGCGGCACTCAGAGCAGAGTCGCTTAGAAGGAGGGTTTTTTTCAGGACTACAGTAGTGAGTATTAGCATCTGAGCTGCAGCGCCCCCACCCACACGGCTGAGGGCTCGCCAGAGGGCGGGCGGCAGTGGGATGCGGAAGCACGTTTCTGTGGGCAAGGGCGGAAGCCGGCTGGCAACCACTGGGCCCAGGTGTGAGCTCAGTCTTGCCCAGCTGGGGAGGAGGGGGGCATGCAAAAGTGGTCAAGCCCAGCTGTGGGCCGCCTGCAATCCAGCCTGACGGAGAAGGGCAGGAGCCCCGGAAGTGGTGGAAACCCGCTGGTGAGCAAGGGTGCAGGAGCACAGCATTGCCCCGCCTGCGGAACTGAGGCTCGTAGCCTGAATTGGGAGCCGGCTCCTCCCACAGGGGTAGAGCCAAAAATGCAGAACAAGCAGAGTCCCGGTACTAAGCATGGGCACACACTCCCACCTGGCCTGTGGAGCCAAGGCTTGCAGCTGTCCCATGAGCTGGCTCCTCCTGCAAGGGCAAGGTAAAAACCCTGAAACAGGCAGAGACCCGCAGCTGAGCAAAGGTGCTCGCCAATTCCCTCAGGGCCCAGCATAACGCCACTCACGGGGGCAAGGTGAAGGCCAAGGCCCCCAAGGCTTGTACACCCGAGCACATAATCACAGCCATTCCCGTGAAGGAGAGGCGGAACCCAAGGCAACAGCCCTAGTGGGTAGGCAACAGCAACGCCCATACACAAACGAACTAGGCAGCAACAGCAGAGGGGTTGGCGAGCCTACAGATAGACCACACTTCAGGAACAGAGGACACACCCAGTGGACACCAGTGGACAAAATATTCTTTTACATAGAGAAAATGAGAAGGCAGAGAAATGCAACACAAATCAATCAAGAGAAATCCCCAGAAAAGGACCTGAATGAATCAGATATAACCAAATTACTAGATGCAGAGTTTAAAATAACAAACACCTAAATAAAGAGATAACAAATATAAAAAAGGACATTGAAATAATAAAAAAGAATCAGTCAGAAACGACAAATACAATATCAGAAATGAAGAACACAATGGAAGGAATTAAAAGCAGGATGGATGAAACTGAGAATTGAATCAGCGAGTTAGAGGACAACATAAGTAAAGGCACAGAAGCAGAGCAGAAAAAAGAAAAGAGACTGAAAAAGTCTGAGGAAACTCTAAGAGAGTTCTGTGACAACATGAAGAGAAATAACATCTGCATCATAGCGGTTCCTGAAGAAGAAGAGAAAGAGCAAGGGATAGAGACTTTTTTCAAGCATAGCATAGCTGAAAACTTCCCTCAATTAAGGCAGGAAAACGTCTCACATGTTCAAGATGCACAGAGAACTCTATTAAGGAGAAACCCAAAGAAATCAACACCAAGACACATCATCATTAAAATACCAAAGCTAAGTGATAAAGAGGAAATATTAAAAGCTGCTAGAGAAAAAAAGACTATCACCTACAAAGGAGCCCCCATAAGGATGACTTCCGACTTCTCAACAGAAACACTTGAGGCCAAAAAGGAATGGCAAGAAATATTCAAAGTAATGCAGAACAAGAGCCTACAACCAAGACTACTTTATCCAGCAAGGCTATCATTTAAAATTAAAGGAGAAATAAAAAGCTTTCCAGACAAAAAAAAAACCTCAAGGAATTCACTACAACCAAACCAAGGTTGCAAAAAAATACTAAGGGGCCTGTTGAAAAGAGATCAAAGGAGAAAAAGAATATAGCAAATGAAGAATACAGTTTTAAAGAATAAAATGGCAATAAATAATTACATATTAAAAATAACCTTAAATGTAAATGGATTAAATAATCCAATCAAAAGACATAGGGTAGCTTCATGGATAAGAATACAGGACCCATACATATGCTGTCTACAAGAGACATACTTTAAAACAAAAGATGCACATAGACTGAAGATAAAAGTATGGAAAAAAACATTTCACGCAAATGGAAATGAAAAAAAAGCTGGGGTAGAAATACTTATATCACAGAAAACGAAATTTAAAAGAAAGACTATAGTAAGAGATAAAGAAAGTCACTACATAATGATAAAGGGAGCAATCCAACAGGAAGATATAACTGTTATAATTATCTACGCACCTAATATATGAACACCTAAATATATAAAACAGACTTTGATGGATTTAAAGGGCTAGATCAACAGCAATACTATAATAGTAGGGGATTTCAATATCCCAATAACATCACTACATAGATCCTCAAGAAAGAAAATTAACAAAGAAACAGCAGACTTAAAGGACACACTAGATCAACTCGATTTAATAGATATCTTCAGAACATTTCACCCTAAAGCAGCAGAATATACATTCTTTTCAAGTACTCATGGTATATTCTCTAGAATAGACCACCTGTTAGGGCATGAAAGCAGTCTCAACAAAATTAAAAAGATTGAAATCATATGGAGCACTTTCTCTGATCACAATCGCATGAAACTAGAAATCAACTACAACAGAAAAACTGAAAAATACTCAAACACTTGGAAACTAAATAGCATGTTATTAAATAATGAATGGGTAAGCAATGAGATCAGAGAAAAAATTTAAAAATTCCTAGAAATGAAAGATAATGAGCATACATCAACTCAAAATTTACAGGACACAGCAAAAGAAGTCATGAGAGGGAAGTTCATAGCAAAACAGGCATACCTGAAGAAGCTAGAAAAAGCTCAAATAAACAACTTGACCCTACATCTAAAAGAACTCAAAAAAGAACAGCAAGTAAAGCTCAGAGCTAGTAGAATGAAGGAAATAATAAAGATCAGAGCAGAAAAAAATGACATAGAGGCTAAAGAAACAATACAGAGGATCAATGAAACGAGGAGCTGGTTCTTTGAAAAGGTAAACAAGATCGATGAACCTTTAACCAGACTCACCAAGAAAAAAAGAGAGAGGACTCAAATACATAAAAGTAGAAATGAGAGTGGAGAAATAACAACTGACACAACAGAAATACAAAATATTGTAAGAAAATACTCTGATGAACTGTACGCCCAAAATCTAGTCAACCTAGATGAAATGGAAAAGTTCCTTGAAACATAAAATCTTCCAAAAGTTAATCTGGAAGAATCAGAAAGCCTAAACAAACCAATCACAACAAATGAGATTGAAACAGTTATCAAAAAACTCCCAATAAAGAAAAGTTCTCAAACAGATGGTTTCAAAAGTGAAGTCTACCAAATATTCAAAGAAGAACTAACTCCTATCCTTCTCAAGCTATTTCAAAAATTTCAAGAGGAAGAAAGACTTCCAAGCTCCTTTTATGAGGCGAGCATAATACTGATTCCAAAACCAGGCAAAGACAACACAAAGAAAAAAAATTATAGGCCAATATCCCTGATGAATTGAGATGCTAAAATCCTCAACAAAATATTAGGAAACGAGATCCAGCAATATATGAATGAAATCGTACACCATGGTCAAGTGGGATTTATCCTTGGGAGGCAAGGCTGGTACAATATTCACAGATCAATCAATGTGACTCATCACATAAACAAAAGGAAGGAGAAAAACCACATGATAATTTCAATAGATGCAGAAAAAGCATTTGATAAAATCCAGCACCCATTCATGATCAAAACCCTCAGCAAAGTGGGAATACAAGGAACATACGTCAACATGATAAAGGCCATCTATGACAAACCCGCAGCCTACATCATACTCAATGGGCAAAAATTAAAAGCAATCCCCTTAAGATCAAGAACAAGGCAGGGGTGCCCCCTTTCACCACTCTTATTCAACATAGTTCTGGAATCCTAGCCACAGCAATCAGACAAGAAAAAGAAATGAAAGGCATCCAAATTGGCAAAAAAGAAGTAAAACTATCATTATTTGCAGATGATATGATATTGTATATAGAAAACTCTAAAGTTGCAGTTAAAAACCTACTAGACCTGATAAATGAGTTCAGCAAGTTGGCAGGATATAAAATTAATACTCAGAAATCAGAGGCATTTTATACACTAACAGTGAACTGTCAGTAAGAGAAATAAAGGAATCAATCCCCTTTACCATTGCAACCAAAAAAATAAAGTAACTAGGAATAAATTTAAACAGGGAGATTAAAGACTTGTACTCGGAAAATTATAAAATATTGATAAAAGAAATCAGGGAAGATACAAACAAGTGGAAGAATATACCATGCTCATGGTTAGGAAGAATAAACATCATTAAAATGTCTATATTACCCAAAGCAATTGATAAATTCAATGCAATACTGATTAAAATACCAATGACTTATTTCAAAGATATAGAACACATATTTCAGAAATTTATATGGAACCAAAAGAGAACATGAATAGCCTCAGCAGTCTTGATAAGGGAGAATAAAGTGGGAAGTATCACACTTCGGCATATCAAGTTATATTATAAGGTCATTGTACTCAAAACAGCCTGGTACTGGCATAAGAACAGGCATATAGATCAATGGAACAGAACCGAGAACCCAGAAATAAACCCACACTTTTGGGGACAACTGATATTTGACAAAGAAGGTAAGAGCATACTTTGGAGTAAAGAAAGCCTCTTCAACAAATGGTGTTGGGAAAATTGGACAGCTACCTGCAAAAAAATGAAACTAGACCACCAACTTAAACCACTCACAAAAATAAACTCAAAACGAATAAAAGACTTAAATGTAAGCCGTAAAACTATAAGTATCTTAGAAGAAAACATAGGCAGTAAGCTCTCTGACATCTCTTGCAGCAATATATTTGCCGATTTGTCTCCACAGGCAAGTGAAATAAAAGACAAGATAAACAAATGGGACTATATCAAATTTAAAAGCTTCTGCACAGCTAATGGCAATAAAAACAGAATACAAAGACAAACTACACAATGGGAGAATATATTTGACAATGTGTCTGATAAAGGTTTAATAACAAAAATTTATAAAGAACTTGTAAAACTTAATACCAGGAAGACAAACAATCCAAACCAAAAATGGGCAAATGAAATAAATAGACACTTCTCCAAAGAGGACATACAGATGGCCAACAGGCATATGAAAAAATGCTCAACATCACTAATCATTAGAGAAATGCAAATTAAAACCACAATGAGATATCACCTCACACCAGTCAGAATGGTGCTCATCAACAAAACAACACAGAATAAGTGCTGGTAAAGAGGTAGAGAAAAGGGAACCCTCCTGCATTGCTGGTGGGAATGCAGACTGGTGCAGCCACTGTGGAAACCAGTATGGAGATTCCTCAAGAAATTAAAAATTGAACTTCCTTTTGACCCAGCTATACCACTGTTAGGAATATACCCCAAGAACAGCATAGCACTGTTTGAAAAGAAGAAATGCACCCCCATGTTTATGGCAGCATTGTTCACAATAGCGCAGATCTAGAAACAGCCCATGTCCGTCAGTGGTCGAGTGGATTAAAAAACTTTGGTACATATATACTATGGAATACTACTCAGCCACAAGAAATGATGACATCAGATCATTTACAACAACATGGATGAACCTTGATAACGTTATACTGAGCGAAATAAGTAAATCAGAAAAAACTAAGAAGTATATGATTCCATACATAGGTGGGACATAAACATGAGACTCAGAGACATGGACAAGAGTGTGGAGGTTACAGGGTGAGGGGGGAGAGGGAGCGGGTTGGGGGAGTCGAGGGGCACAAAGAAAATCAGTTAGAAGGTGATGGAAGACAATTGAGCTTTGGGTGATGAGAATGCAGCATTATCAAATGTCAAAATAACCTAGAGATGTTTTCTCTGAACATATGTGCCCTGATTTATCAATGTCACCCCATCAAAATTAATAAAAAAAAAATTGCCTCACGGCTAATTCAGGCAGTTAGAAGAATAGTATAAGGATGCTAATTCTGCTTCTCAGGCAAAAGGGGCCCCAAGAAAATTGGTAATTTGGCTCCTGTGATTTTGCCAATTGGATTAAAAAGATAGGTCAGGAAAGCTCTGAAATGGAACTAACAATACAAGGGCATAAATTTAAAGGACTTTTAGATACTGGAACTGATGTATCTGTTATTGCTAAGCTACATTGACCTCCTTCCTGGCCCACTCATGCAGCAGGCATAGAATTACAAGGTATAGGGCAGAATAATTCCCCTCAACAAAGTTCCAGTTTTTTACATTGGGAAGATTAAGAAGGCCATTCTGGATTTTTTAAGCCTTATATGCTCCCTGGATGGCCAGTTAATTTGTGGGGTAGAGATGTTTTGAAAAATACGGGAGTGTTGCTAGTCAGTCCTAAGGGGTTAGTCAGTACTAAGATGCTTGATCAGGGATTTTTGCCCACTAAGGGACTAGGGAAAGAATAGCGAGAAATTCTCACCTCCATAGAAGTGGCACCCAATACCAGAAGGTGTGGATTAGGATATCAAAATTTAGCATAAGAGCCTTGGTAGCTCCTGCTACCCCAATAATTCATTGTGCAGACCCAATTACTTGGAAATCAGATAACCCTGTATGGGTGAACCATTAGCCCCTTTCTCAGGAGAAACTTAGGGCAGCTTCTCAATTGGTATAAGAGCAGCTATAGCTTGGGCACATTGAACCATCTAATAGCCCATGGAATACACTTCCATATTTTGATCTTGTTGCCTCCTTGATTATCAAGGGGTATAGGCGACCCTTACAGCTTATAGGTTTTGAGCCTCAAAATTATTGTGTCTTTTTTCAAAGGATCAACAACAATGGCTCTGGGAAACTTCCACTAAATGGCAAATCGCTTTTGCAAATCAATGGACAACTTTATACTGAAACAGTCAACTTAAAATCAGCTCAAAGACTAGAATTATATGTATTATCATGGCTTTTCAGCATTTGCCGTATTCCTACTTTAATCTATATACCGACAGGAAATATTTACTTATGGTTGTTTCCACTATAAAGACTGCTGTCTTAGGGACAACTGCTGATGAATTATTTCAGCAGTTCCTCCTTATTCAAAGACTTCTATGTCAACATAGAGCTCCATGTTTTATAGGACATACTCGAGCTCACTCCATGCTCCCTGGAGCTTTAGCACAAGGGAATGCCCTTGTTGATCAAGCTACCCCAAAAAATTATTTGGAGCAACCATGAGAGATCGAGCAATTCAGTCTCATACTATTCATCACCAGAACGCTGCAGCCCTGTGTAAACAGTTTCAACTTTCTCGGGAGGCAGCACGGCAGATTGGGAAATCCTGTCCAAGGTGTCCTATACTACAATCTGTCCCTTCATTTGGAGTTAACCCTCAAGGTCTCCTACCAGGACAACTTTCCCTAATGGATGTTACTTATAAACGTTCATTTGGCAAATAGTCCTATTTCCATGGTACAGTGGATACTTATTCTGGATTTATAGTAACCTCTGTCACAACAGTAGAGGCTGCTAAGCATGTTATAGCTCATTGTCTGTATGCATTTTTCTATTATTGAATTTCCTATATTGGTTAAACTGACAATGCTCCTGCATATGTAGCAAAAGCATTTACTGTATTTTGTCAAACCTTTCGAATTATGGGTATTTCTTACAATCTTTAAAGTCAAGGTATTATTAAAGTGTACCCAGCAAATATTTTAAGGTCAATTTAAAAAAAATTTAAAAGGGGGGAGTCATATCCTGGAACTCCTACGGGTCTGCCATATCATGCTTTTTAATTAAAAAAATTTAAATTTCTTTTGAATGCTGATGAACAGGAGACACCAAATCTTTCTCCTTCAAACTTCTACCTTCTTTTATTTGATCCAGTTAAACACTGTTTTGTCTTTTTCCAAATAGCTCCAGATATACAGAAAAGGTTTATATAGGCAGGTGGGGATCCTCAAACCCCTCAGCGAGATCTTCTGAGCATAGCTTTTAAGGCACCAAGAGGCAGAATAAGCCCCAATAGAGATCAGGTGATCTACCAGCTTTTAGGATACGCCCTTAAAGGCTCCAATACCCCAAAGGAGTCTCATAGGATTCCATCTGGGTCCTGCTTCAATAATGAAAAGGAAGGTCATTGAGCTAAATCCTGCCAGACTTACATGCCTCTGTTGTGAGGAAACAGGGACACTAGAAGGTAGGCTTCCCCCTCGCTCCTATAAGGGAGGGTTCAATCTCTTCCAGCCCTGCTCCAGCCACCTATGACCTAACCTTGCCCAGAATGCTGGGGTTTGCCACTGAAGGATGAAAGTGCCCAGGGCCATTGGCCCCATCTATGACACTGTGGACGAGCCTAGAGTATTTCTTCCAAGAAGCAGGTAAACTGATCTCACTTGCACAAGGGCCACTTAACTATGTCTTGCCTAAATAGTCAGGCTTTTTATTCTTCCTGCGAAGATCTCTGTTGTGGGTGTTGATAGTCCTATTTTCTGCTGCTTTGTTTAATATATAGTGTTTTCTTTATTCCTCCTACCTCAATGCCCCACTCATATTTCAGGCTGGGACCTACTCCTAATTTAGAGCTCTCTTTTTCCCTTTCGTCAACTTCCGTTATGAATTTACCTTTGCCACCCAGCCTAGTGTATCCCAAAGTTTCTTTACCACGCCATAGTCGCGGAGCTCTAGGGAAAAGCAACCTGGTCTGATTTCTCCAGGCAGAGGAGAACAGAAGCTCCATCTCCACACATGCTGCAGATGGCTTTTCCAGTCTACCTCAATTTTTACCGGCTAGAAGCAGCGGACATTGGGACTTGGACGTGAGCTGCAAAGTATAGAATTGTGACAACAATTCCAGTGCTATGCGGACTTTTCCTGGATGTGGACTTTTCCTGGACTCCTGCTCCTTGTGACAGCTCCTAACGGACTGAACTGGGTTTAGGTTGCATTTGCAGGGATCTGGAATTGTGTTGGTGCCAGCTTGGACTTGGTGAATATGTTATGGACACTACTCTTTTATGGATTCTTGCTGTATTGGCCAAGAGTTTGCTTAAAGTTTTAATCACTGTAAAAAAAAAAAAAGAAGACTGGATGAAGTAGATGTGGCACATATACACTATGGAATACTACTTAGCCATGAGAAATGATGACATCGGATCATTTACAACAAAATGGTGGGATCTTGATAACATTATATGGAGTGAACTAAGTATATCAGAAAAAAAAAACAAGAACTGCATGATTCCATACATTGCTGGGACATAAAAACGAGACTTAGAGACATGGACAAGAGTGTGGTGGTTACGGGGTGGGGGGTGGGAGGGAAAGAGGGAGAGGGGGAGGGGTGGAGGGCACAAAGAAAACTAGATAGAATGTGACGGAAGACAATCTGACTTCGGGTGATGGGTATGCAACATAATTGAAGGACAAGATAACCTGGACATGTTTTCTTTGAATATATGTACCCTAATTTATTGATGTCCCCTCATTATAATTAGTAAAAATTTAATTAAAAAAATAAGTGTATTAAAAAAGTACTCATTTAGTACAAATACGTCACATCACATGCAATGGATTGACTCTGCATTGATCAAATATGGACATTTACAGATTAGTCTTACAATATCAAAAAGGAGAATATGTATGAGGACACTTTTCAAGGGAGGGCAGAACTTCCAAAGGAAGGATTCTCCTCCCTAAAGGAGGACTACTGGTCACCTTAAATAAACGCTTATCCAGCAACTACTATGCTTTCAAATCTTTTCCCCTTTCTAAGGCTCATTTTGTGGCTATGTATTGCAAGCAATGTCCAACTAACTACAAGGACAGACTCGATGTGAGTTCCATGCTGGTGAAATTAGAGCAAGGTGTTTTTCGTGGGATTTCACAGGGGACACAGAGAGATGAAAAAGATACAGAATACAGTTTGACAATCTTGGTATGAAAAATTTTACTGCGCAGGACAAAAGTACAGACACATTGGAGTAAACGGTTTCCAGGGTGGAATAAAAATTTGCTTTGTTCATAGAGCAAACCTCTTTCAATTTCACTCTGTCCTTTGTGTCCCTAACAATTTTTGCCTCATCGCTGTCAAGGGGTCAGGTTCTTTCCATAGTCATTCTGACTATCGTAGCAAAAATCGACATTGCTTTTCTACCTCAAATCGCCAGGCTAAACACGCTACAGTACTCAGCCGGGAAAATGAACTGAGTTTCTAACATTCGTGCGAACAGCACAAATAAACGCTGTAGCCAACTCCTGGGGCCCGCCGCTAAGAACTACAATACCCAAAATGCACTGTTTCCTTTTCCGCTTTCTACCGGAGCAACACTTAACTCTATCTCCTTTCCACCAGCAATAATCACATGACACGGTTCCTGTCAAGATGGCGGATAGTCTCCCTTCGGAGTTTGATGTGATCGTGATAGGGACGGGTATGTGTGGCTCTTCGACTTTCCGGACAAAGTATGGGAAGTCTGTCTGTTCCTACCTTCTTTGTCAGTTGCGAATGCTGGACAGAAATGCCAGGGGTTGAGTCTGGTAGGGAGGACGGAAAGGAAGTGAGGTAGGGAATGGATGCAGCGCGGGACCTGGCCGCTCTAGCGAGGGGCTTGGCCCGCGGTGCCTAGCGCCATTTGAGTAGGGGTCGATCTGGTCGATGCCGAATGCTGAGGTTGGTTGCTGCGGGTGATTCCTGTAATTTCCTTACAGGGAGATGGGTTTGCAGGGTCATGAGAATGGAGGATTGGGATTTTTATCAATGGAGACGCCTTCGGCATGACATGATTCCCTCCTTGGTGATTTCAAGGTGATATTTCCCATCATTTTGTCTCGCCATTCCATAGGAATTTTTCATGTATTTATATAATTCTAGGGTGCAGTGAAGCTCGGATATAGCTAAATGCTCAGTTTTTCTAAAAGCTGCTCAGTTGTTACCCGTGCACGCTTCAGTTTACTAAGGCGAGGAAACGGATTCTTTTCTATTGTGTAGAGAAGTCTAGGGAACTGCATTTTTCGAGGTAGCCATTATTGCGGCTTTATAATGCAGAAATAAAGCATTTTGCTTTCTTCCATCAACCAAACTACCCACAGCTAAATGAGTTGATAACAAGTTTCTGTGAGTTCCAGTTCAGGTGTGTGATTTTATCTTCCCCTTGTTTCCCACTGTTTATTTTCCATGTTTTGGGTGGAGCCAGAAACCCCTCTGCCATTACTAGTTGACCAGTTCCACGTCCAACACATGGCAGAGGACGTTTGTCAGGACGTGGTATTTTTTTTTTAACAGCCTAAAGGGTGGGTTTTAGATGGGGGTAAATAGATTGTTGGGTGGAGTTTTCCCTTGTTTGAAGAATGCGGTAGGCTGGAGAAGCTCTTGTGGATAAGACCTTGTCCTTTGTGTTATTAAATTCAGTTTCTTGTCTTCTCAAACAGTAGGAGCAGCCCTGTTTCCAGGGCAGTAGTAAAAGAAAAGCTACCTTTTTTCCAATGCTTATTATTTACTAATGACCATGGTAAGCACTTTGTAAGCTGTGTGGAATCCTCACAACCTTGGACTATCTCCATTGTGTTGGAGTGTGTTAGGATAGAGGTAGTAAGACACTCTGAGTGATCTAGAAAATTGCATTAGGAGGCATTTGGTAACTCATTTTCGATTTACTCTAGTAAGAGTAATGTTATAAGTATGGCAAGAAACTTATCTGAAGTTAATCTTTAAAAAATTAAGTTTTTCATGATTACTTAATGGTGAATATATTCTGAGTTTATCAAGCAAATTGCTTAAATTTATGATATGAAGCTTTGTTTTTAGATATGTCAAAGTGGGAAAATTGGATAAAAGCTATTTCCCAAATAAATGAGTCCAAAAATTCTTATCATTAGTTGATTGGAATTATTTTTAATATGTTTGGAATACTTGTCTTCTGAATTAGTTTGCTGAAAGTCGCGTATAAAATGTGTTTACTAAATGTACTAGCTTGAGTAAATCATGGGAAAAGCAGTGTTTCATAGATTCTGTTTTACTGACAAAAGCAGTTAATCATGCATGTATTAGAAATATGGAGAAATAAGCCGAGATGTAGCTTTTCATGTTTTTTTATCAATTTCTCCTTTTAAAATTTTTAATTGAATTTATTGGTTAACAAAATTAGACAGTATGGAGTTACCTGAAAAAGTGTAAACATGGAACTGACTTATGATCCAGCAGTTCCTCTTCTGGGAATTTATTTGAAGAAACTCAAAACACCATTTCAAAAGAATATATCCACCCCTGTGTTTATTTCAGCATTATTTACAAGAGTCAAGATTTGGAAGCAGCCCAAGTGTCCATCAGTGGATGAGTGGATAAAAAAGTTGTGGTACATCTATACCAGGGGTCCCCAAACTTTTTACACAGGGGCCAGTTCACTGTCCCTCAGACCGTTGGAGGGCCGGACTATAAAAAACAACAACTATGAACAAATCCCTATGCACACTGCACATATCTTATTTTAAAGTAAAAAAACAAAACAGGAACAAATACAATATTTAAAATAAAGAACAAGTAAATTTAAATTAACGAACTGACCAGTATTTCAATGAGAACTATGGACCTGCTTTTGGCTAATGAGATGGTCAATGTCTGGTTCCATATTTGTCACTGCTAGCCGTAACAAGTGATATGACGCGCTTCCGGAGCCGTGACGCGTGCATCCCGTGTCACCGGAAGTAGTACTGTACGTGAGCGACGCCGTGCTTTGCAGCACCAGCACATACAGTACTCCAGGAGCATCCGCATCCTGTGCTCCTCTCACTGACCACCAATGAAAGAGGTGCCCCTTTCGAAAGTGCGGTGGGGGCCGGATAAATGGCCTCAGGGGGCCGCAGTTTGGGGACCCCTGATATACACAATGAAATACTATGTAGCCATGAAAAAGAAGGAAATCTTACCTTTGTGATAGCATGGATGGACCTGGAGAACATTATGCTAAGTGAAATAAGCCAGGCAGAGAAAGACAAGCACCATATGATTTCACTCGTATGTGCCATCTAATTAACAAAATGAACTAACACACAAAATAGAGACTCAGAGAGAATGGGCTGACAGGTGGGAAGGGTTTGGTGAGAGGAGAGGATTGATTGAGCAGAACAATGCCAAAAAGAGGAAAAGAAATAGCTCATGGACACCGATAACAATATGATTGTGGGGCAGGTTAAGGAGGGTGTAGGGATAAATGAAGATGGATGGAGACCTGACTTGGGGTGGTTGAGCAAACAAACAGTATGGTGTATAGATGATGTGTTGTAGACATGCAGTTTTTCTTTTAGCAGATTTAGTCCTAGTTAAGAAGTCATCAACAGGCACTTGATTCTCTAAGTAAAATCATCTATGGAAAATATTTTTAATCTCTTTGTTTTTTATTAATTTGTATTTCTTTCCATTTTTCATAATATAGGGTTTTCCTTAAGATCATGTTTTAGAGGGATATGGGAAAATGAAGTTTTGTATGTATTTTCTTATGAAGCCCATTACCTTCTGATTATGAAATACAGGAAATATCTCTGGAACACCCAGAGATTCAGGCAGAGGAATAAGATAACATACTTGAAGCATAGAGAGTATAAAGAAGGAGAACCAACTGGAGTCTTAGTGGAGAGAACACAGATAGATATGTGACAAGTATCTAGAAAGTGGCCTTTAGTTTGGGTACACAGTTGTCATTTTCAAGACACTTTGTGATTTAAAAAGACATTTGAATAATCATTTTGTGGGTTGTAGAGAAGTATTGGCTTCAGGTTAAAAATAGTCTTAGTAACATGACACCTCAGGGGAGGTGACTTATCTGGCAACCCGTGTGATCTCCAACCTGCAGCAGAGCCAACAACTCTACGGAAGAGCGGGCAGTACAGAAGTTACTAGAGCTCTGTGGTAATATCTTCATGCTTTTCTAGACAGGGGACTCAGGCTCTCAGGGCATTTTAAATCTTACTTTAGAAATAATTCTGGCATTCTCAGACTATATTAGAAGCATCTTATTAGAGGATACAGGAAGTGTTATCAGCTTTTGGAGAAGCTGTGTTGGGGGGGATATCATTAGATATGTGACAGTTCATATCCTTGTTGGAAAGGAAAGAGTTTTAACACCTAAAATGCAAAAACCTCCATCAAACAGCACAGTGGCCTGGGACCACTGAGGGTAGTGATGTCCATTTTTCACTGTTTTCAACCCACAATTACTGAAAACCTAGTGCCTGGCCTTGTGCAGGTGACCATATTGCCTATTCCAGGGAACTGTTGGCGGTTCAGGACAGTTGCGTTCTCAGAGCTGTTCATAAGCCAGTGTGGGCATTCCATTGCATATTTCTGGCTTTCTGAAGACCATACACAATATTTTGGGCTTCTTCCTCCAAGATGGGTTGTGGAATAGACTAGTTTAAGATAGTTTTTAAAGAGCATAAACACGTGAATAGGAGTCTTATTGCTACAGATTATGAGGAAAGAAATGAGTTAACCAAAATAACACACATGGGAATAAGAAAAGCTGCTGCTCTTTTTTTTTTTTTGGTATTTTTCTGAAGCTGGAAATGGGGAGAGACAGTCAGACAGACCCCCGCATGCGCCCGACCGGGATCCACCTGGCACGCCCACCAGGGGCGATGCTCTGCCCACCAGGGGGCGATGCTCTGCCCACCAGGGGACGATGCTCTGCCCCTCCGGGGCGTAGCTTTGTTGTGACCAGAGCCACTCTAGCACCTGGGGCAGAGGCCAAGGAGCCATCCCCAGTGCCCGGGCCATCTTTGCTCCAATGGAGCCTTGGCTGCGGGAGGGGAAGAGAGAGACAGAGAGGAAGGGGGGGGGGTGGAGAAGCAAATGGGCACTTCTCCTGTGTGCCCTGGCCGGGAATTGAACCCGGGTCCCCCGCACGCCAGGCCGACGCTCTACCACTGAGCCAACCGGCCAGGGCCAAAGCTGTTGCTCTTAAATCCCGAGCACCCCGCTGGATAGCACTCCACATAAAACAGTAATGGGCTGCAGGGCAGAACGGGAATCACGTGAGCTTCCTGAGTGACTTTTGGAAGATTGTATAATGTCTTGGGACATCATTTTGTTCATCTGCAAAGTAAGAGATTTGAATTAGGTGACTTCTAAGGCAGGCATCTACCAGTTCGAAAATTGACCACCGTGTGTGCATAATTCTGACCCGGTCCTTGAGAAATGGCGAGCTCTGTATCGTCCTTCTAAGACAGGGGTCCCCAAACTTTTTACACAGGGGGCCAGTTCACTGCCCCTCAGACCATTGGAGGGCCGGACTATAAAAAAACTAGGAACAAATCCCTATGCACACTGCACATATCTTATTTTAAAGTAAAAAAACAAAACGGGAACAAATATAACATTTAAAATAAAGAACAAGTATTGAATAAATTTAAATCAACAAACTGACCAGTATTTCAATGGGAACTATGCTCCTCTCACTGACCACCAATGAAAGAGGTGCCCCTTCCGGAAGTGCGGTAGGGGCCAGATAAATGGCCTCGGGGCCGAATGTGGCCCGCGGGCCGTAGTTTGGGGACCCCTGTTCTAAGATGTCAGGTCAGTGTTTAATATACTTTGCAAAATGTCCTATAGAAATGGCTCATAAAAATCTATTTTTCTCAAAAACGACAAGCTGCTTTTCTCATATAGGTAATGTGTCTCCTTGATGTTGGTGGAGGAGTAGCTACACGTCTTTAAACGTTGGAGGGCTAGTATTCTGCAGGCGGTGTCAGAGAAGCTGGTATTTACCACATACCTATTTATGCCAGATTCTGTTCCAGCAGATTTCCCTTATAGAATTTCACGGAATCCTCTTCCAGGAAGCCTATATATAGTTCTAACATCCCAGGATGTCCATACTTCCCCTGCCTGGATTTCCAGACACCCATGGACCCATGGTCTAGGGCAGACGTTTTGTGTTTTGTTTTTTTTTAATTGCAAGATGCCACCTATTTTTGGGTTACGAAATCAATTCCAGTGTTTAAAAAAAAGATGTAGAATAGAATATATCAGCATATATTAATTACATAAAGTAAGGATAAATATAGTTTCATGAAACAGTTCATTTGTTTGGAATCATTGTGTGAAATACACCCATACCTCCAGTGTGGGGCAAAAGTACGTTTACAGTTGTGAGTGCATGAAACAGTTTATTCTTTTTTTTTTTTTTTTTCTGAAGCTGGAAATGGGGAGAGACAGTCAGACAGACTCCTGCATGTGCCCGACCAGGATCCACCCGGTACGCCCACCAGGGGCGAAGCTCTGCCCACCAGGGGGCGATGTTCTGCCCCTCCGGGGCGTCGCTCTGCCGCAACCAGAGCCACTCTAGCGCCTGGGGCAGAGGCCAAGGAGCCATCCCCAGCGCCGGGGCCATCTTTGCTCCAATGGAGCCTTGGCTGCGGGAGGGGAAGAGAGAGAGAGGAAGGAGGGGGGCGTGGAGAAGCAAATGGGCACTTCTCCTGTGTGCCCTGGCCGGGAATCGAACCCGGGTCCCCCGCACGCCAGGCCGATGCTCTACCGCTGAGCCAATCGGCCAGGGCCCAGTTTATTCTTATATTATTATTATTTACTAATTCTTGTACTATTATCCATGTGAACAATTTTAAATCTACTTTTTCTCTTCCCTGTGTATAGATCTATTTACAAATACCCGTATATTTTAAAAATACACAGAAAACAAAGAAAGGACACAAAGTGGTAAGAAGTGTTACCTTGGGGGAGTGTACTGAATAGGGAAAGATAAGGCTCTTTCACTTTTTATGTCATTTAATTCTGTCCAGTTAGATTTTTTTAAAGAAGCTTTCATTATTTCATTTTTTTTTAGAATTTTATTGATTTGTGGAAAGAGAAAGAGAATGTGTTGTAGTAATATAAGGCTATAGTAATTAAATATATAGAAATATAAAAATATGGAAGCTATATAAAAGTAATTAAGAGGATATTAAAAATAATTATTAAAATTAAGTAAAGTTATGCCAATTGGATAGGAATTAATATAGTGGCTTAGTGCCATAACTGTAATAAACAGACTCTGACTTACAAGCAGAGCCCAGTTAGTATGTTTGTGAAATTATACATAGATAAGAAGTGGCTTGGTGTTATTTACATTAACTTTGTAAATTAATGAAAATAAGAACATCTTAAAAAGTGGTTTAATGTAAACATTTCAGTAGATTGACATAAAGGGGTTTCCCTGCTAGGAACTCCCAAAAAAGGTGGTTTGAGGTGACAATCCTGTAGATTGACACCTATTAGAAGGCATTGGCCAGAAAAGGTACTAAAGCTGAGGGGCCCCCTGCTGCAGTAGTCGCCCAAACTCCAACGTTGATGTGGACCATTTCCACGCCACTCTGAGCTCTGACCAAAGCCAGCCGAGAGGAGCACACCGACGGGGCCCCCTTAAGCTGTACCCAGGGACACCAAAAGGATTTGTGAGTAATAAATTGCCTGTGTGATTATTGCAACTAATTTGTGTGTCGGTCGTGTCTTTCCACTAGTGGCATTTAACAGTAGCATCCTCATTGCCGCGTCAAGAGTAGTCTCGAAGAGGCTGCTAGCCCTGCTAATAAGCAGGAGTGTCCCACTGCACGGGGAAGTCTAATCAGGGATGCCTGATCGACGACGTAGAGCTTGGGCTCTACTGGGACAGAATGAAAGTGGGAGGGGGGAGAAGCAGGAAGTATCAACTCATAGTAGTTGCTTCCTGTATGTGCCTTGACCAGGGAAGCCCAGGGTTTTGAACCAGCGACCTCAGCATCCCAGGTAGATGAGTCTGTCCACTGCGCCACCACAGGTTAGGCCTCATAATGTTCATTTTAAAAACACAGAAAGTGAAGTGGAAAGGAGTCCTTAGAGATCGCCTAGTGACTATGGAGAGACAGTGCCTCATGTGCCCAAAGTCACAGAATAAGAGAGAAATAGATTTCGGCCTCCTGACTCCCAGTGTGCTTTCTCTTAGACCCCACTGCAGGGTAAATAAGGGCCATCAACTCGCTGCCCTGGAATATTTATCACTTCTAACCTTCACAACAACCTTACTCAAGATTATAGTGATAAAGGGAAAAGTTCAGAAAGAACTTGCTCAAAGCTACCCACTTCGCCTTGCCACCAGAGTAAAGACACAAACACACAAAGGGTTAAGGCAGGCTCCCAGGCTTCTGTGGGTGCTTTGGACAGTTTAGCATAAACCTTGAATTGCAAATCCTTCCACTGCCAGCCTTAATAGGGTTTCTAAGGAGGAGGAGAGATTATGGGAAGAGAAAGAAAGGGAGTAGAGGGTGAGGCTCCCGCCACTGTAGGCTCTCAGCCAGCCTCCTGAGAGCCCTACATTTGCCCCTGCGATACCTGTGACAAACTGGGGACAGGACACGGAGCTAGGGGTTAGACACAGGCTCGAGTTCTGGCTTGGCCACTTAACTATTCCGTCACCTGAGGCACCTTATTTCACCTTACCAAGTTTCTTCAACAGCAAAACAGATAAGAATGGCGGAAAGAAAAGCGATCAGTCATGTGGCTATGGTTAAGATTTAATGAGATGGTGTCTGTGGCCGAAGAAGTTGTGAGCCACTCGCCATGATCATGCAGGTGGGGTTGGGACCTGCGCGCAGATCAGAGCACAGGAAGTCTGTGTTCTCCTCTGCAGCACGCGGACCCCTCTCTGTTTGTATACAGATCTATCTGCCTGTCTGGCTATCTATCTACACATTTTGAGGGGGGATAGCCAGGGGCAAAATCTTTTAAAGTCTAGGAATGAAAACGGTATTTCAAAAGTCCTTTACTTTTATAAACGCTACACCATCCATATGTTTTATTTATTTTGACATGTCTGTATCTCCTTTAAGCAGTAAAATGTAGTGACGTACCGAGGCTCAGAAATCAGACAGACTGGGTTAGAATCAGCAATGCCTCTCCTGTTTTTTAACGTCCAAGTTTGAATTTTCTCATCTCTAAATGATGAGTCGATGAAATAATTCCTGTAAAATGCTCAGTGGGTGCTCAGGAAATGTAGTTGATTTTTAGAAAGGAACAAGAGTGAGAGAGAGAGACAGGAACATGGATCTGTTACTGTGTGTGCTCTGACTGGGGATTGAACCGGCAACCTCTGTGCTTTGGGATGATGCTGTAACCAACTGAGCCATCTGGCCAGGGCTGAAACTCTTCCTTGTTAATGTGAGAATGCTAAAGGAACTAAAGAAAGTCTACAGATTTTGGAAAAATGCTTTGCAATTTTTCAGGTAATTATTGAAGGACGACTATGTTTTTTCTTGCTCTCAGTACCTAACAAAGAAAAGGAAGTCCTGTGACTCTGGAGAAGACTCTGGAAGGGGCTTACCCCTTCCTGTAAATCATAACTTGGAGCCAGTCCCGCTAAGAGAGCTACATCTGTTCCCAAAGTCCCCTCTGCAGCATTGTTTTTATTTGCCAGGTCTCGTGTCATTTTCTCCAGTGTTCTCATGCTGTTTTGAATAACCCAGGCTTTAGCAATTAAAATCAAATGTGGCTGCTCGTCAGCACATTCTCATGTTTAACATAAAATCCCAACGCACAGAAACAATGATAATTTCATATAATTATAATTTCACATAATTTTGTATAATCGATTCATGCTAAATTATATGCTATTTAGTTTCAGTACAGAGTCTTAATTAAGAAGTTGGGTTGTGCTTGCTTTGTATGTAAGTAGCTTGAGAAGTAAAATAGATTAAAGAACAACATCAGTTCCCAGTTCATACATACAGTATTTGCTATTTAGCCAAGAAAGTAGAGATACTTTGATTCATTCATTGTCTTTTTGCTTTTCAGATAATCTAATTAAAGGGCAGTGTAAGAAGGGATGATGATTTATCACAGATGCTGATTTCTCAAAGCGTCCATGGCTATGAGAGCGCTCGTCTTAGTCTTATCGTATTGATGGCCAGGGTGGTGCTTAGCAGAAGTGTTTCAGCTCATACTGGATTTCACCAAGAGCTTAAGTGGGTCATGTCATACTACCTGACTGGTTTGGTTTATATCACATTTAGAAAAGTTCCAACATCTGCTCTTTTCTGCTGGGTAGTGTTCTTACATATTTTTTTGTTCAGCCCAAAGTTTATTTTGAGTTATAATGGCTTTGGTTATTAGCATTTTCAGTCATTTTACCTTGTTTTAAAATGTTTTGGATCATGTATCTATGAGTGAAATTTGCACATTTGTTAGCTGCTTTCCTATATAAGATTTAAAGTAATTATCATGGGAAAGTTTATACAAGCTAAAGGATAGAGAAATAAGGTTTTACCTACAGATATCAGGCATGTCAGGAAGTACATGTTACTTTGGCCTGAGCTATTTAAGCCAAATAGATGGCAATTATTAATTTCAGTACCTATAATACACTGTTAAATATGTGAAAATATTTTCTAGCATTCATTATATGCCAAATACTGTGCTAAACCCTGTAAATGTATTAGCTCATCTGATTATCTTGATAATCCTGTCTGTGGTAGAAACAATTATCACCATTTTACAAAAGTGGAATCTAAGGCAGGCGGCCCCAAACTACGGCCTGCTGGCCACATGCGGCCCCCTGAGGCCATTTATCCGGCCCCCACCGCACTTCCAGAAGGGGCACCTTTTTTATTGGTGGTCAGTGAGAGGAGCATAGTTCCCATTGAAATACCGGTCAGTTTGTTGATTTAAATTTACTTGTTCTTTATTTTAAATATTGTATTTGTTCCCGTTTTGTTTTTTTACTTTAAAATAGGATATGTGCAGTGTGCATAGGGATTTGTTCATAGTTTTTTTTTATAGTCCGGCCCTCCAATGGTCTGAAGGACAGTGAGCTGGCCCCCTGTGTAAAGAGTTTGGGGACCCCTGGTCTAAGGCTTACTAGCTAGGTAAGTTTGACTTAGGCCAAGCTGTGAAGACTGGAGTTCCTTTGACTAAAGCTGAGGTATTAGATTGAGCTTGTTGGATTCTTCCAAGTGAAAAAATATCTTATACTATCACGATTAGATCAGTGTGCCCTAGTTTAGCAGTTGCTTCGTTGTGGGGAGTTAGCATTGTTGGCATCAAAACCTGATGCTCTCGTTGATCAGGGTTATGCTGGTGAGATGCAGCACCCAATCTCCATGTTTTTAATAGGGAATGTGGATCAGGATGGCTTTCCTAACTCTGCTGCTGTAGATCTCTCTCTTCTGTGTTTTCACAAAGTAATAAAACATAGAGCCTAGGATCTGAGATCTCCTGGCTGTATTAAACTCCCCCCAGTTGTGAATTGACCTCTTTTTTCCTTTGCCTTGTTTTTCTCATGCTGAATTTGGATTAGATTCCAAGTCGTTACTCTTTAGTTAAGGGATTTATCTAGGAGGGTTTGGTTTGCTGGTTTCTTAACATTCATAGGCCCCAACTCCACCCCTTATTTGCCCATCACTCTAGCACTCCCAAGAGTTTTGCCCTCTTCCACGGATTGGAACCTTGTAAGTTCCCTCCCCGGTCCTGCTACCATTCTCAGAATGCCCTGCCAAGCTTACAGTGAAGGCTTGATAGCAATTTTGTGGTTCTCTGGCTCTCAGGGCTATCACAGATTTCTTTGTCTTCCTTTTTTTTTTAAATTTTTATTTATAAAAAGATATTCATTTCTGCTTCTCTGTGCTTTGCGTCCTGTTGTGCTGCTTCACCTGCAGCTCGGCCAACCTCTGCTTCCGCAGAGCCTCCAGCTCCTCCTCCTCCATGATGCGATCAGCCGGGTAGAACAGCCTCTGTCTTCCTTTTTTATTCTTCTTCTTGCACACTTTCTGATACTTTGTGGATCTGGGTGGCTTGAAATGACCTACTTGTAATTTGGAGTTCATCATGATAGTTTGTCACCTAACTTTGTTGTAGATGTCTGTGGGTATATGGTATTTTGGTATTCCTGGGTTTACTGTTTTCATGGAGGTCTTGGGGGAGTTCTGTCATATTGTGGCTAATGCCATCTTCCCAGAATCCTGTGTAAATTTTAATTTTTTCACATTTCTGTGCTTTTAATTTAATTTAATGAATTATAAATATCATACAATATCCTATTAGTTTCAGTTGTGTATCCTAGTGATTCAATATTTATGTACATTATGAAATGATCCCCACGATAAGTCTAGTTACCATTTGTCACCATACTGTTTTCCATATTTGTGACACTAGTTTACATTCCCACCCAACAATGCACTAATTCTCTACATCTTCACCAACACTTGTTATTTTCTCTCATTTTGAGAATAGCTATTCTGGTGTTCCAGGTGATGTTTCATTATGGTGTTAATTTGCATTTCCCCAATGATAGTGACGTTGAACATATTTTCATGTGTTTTTCACAAACCTTATGGGTCACTAATTTCCAGCCCTTCATTTTATCTATAAGGATATGTCTAAGAAAGCTGAACTTCAGAGCATTTAAGTGGCTTTCTAACTGTTGAGTGTGAACCTGAAAACAAGAATTCATTTTTCCCGACACTTAGTTCAGTGTTATGAACATTAAAACAGTGTTCTTGTTATTAGACACTCCTAAAAGCTCCCTCTATAAATTTTTAAAAATTAACATGAATTTTGCAAGTACATATTTTGATGGCAGTATATGCTTCTAAAATTCTAAATTACATAGCTATTAATAACAGTATTTTCTATGGAGAATAAATCCAGAGATATTAAATTACTATACTAATATGTTTGGTATTTTAGTTGGTCAAAGTGAATTAAAATAACCGTCAATTTAAAAGCTATTTTTAAAATTAAATTTAATGCAGTGACATTGATAAATCAGGGTACATATGTTGAGAGAAAACATCTCCAGATTATTTTGACATTTGATTATGCTGTATACCCCTCACCTAAAGTCAAATTGTCTCCGTCACCTTCTATCTGGTTTTTTTTTGTGCCCCTCTCCTCCCCCCACCCCCTCTCTCCTTCCTGTCCCATCCCCCTCCTCCCCCCCACTCCGTTACCATCACATTCTTCTCCATGTCTCCGAGTCTCATTTTTATGTTCCATCTATGTATAGATTCATATACTTCTTAGTTTTTTCTGATTTACTTATTTCACTCTGTATAATGTTATCAAGGTTCATCCATGTTATTGTAAAAGATCCGATGTCATCATTTCTTATGGCTGAGTAGTATTCCATAGTATATATGTGCCAAAGCTTTTTAATACACTTGTCCTCTGATGGATACTTGGGCTGTTTCCAGATCTTCGCTATTGTGAACAATGCTGCCATAAACATGGGGTTGCATTTCTCCTTTTGGAGCCGTTCTATGGTGTTCTTGGGGTATATTCCTAAAAGTGGGTTAGCTGGGTCAAAAGGCAGTTCAATTTTCAATTTTTTGAGGAATCTCCATACTGTTTTCCACAGTGGTGCACCAGTCTGCATTCCCACCAGCAGTGCAGGAGGGTTCCCTTTTCTTCACATCCTCGCAGGCACTTATTCTGTGTTGTTTTGTTGATGAGCGTCATTCTGACTGGTGTGAGGTGATATCTCATTGTGGTTTTAATTTGCATTTCTCTGATGATCAGTGATGTTGCGCATCTTTTCATATGTCTATTGGCCATCTATATGTCCTCTTTGGAGAAGTGTCTATTCATTTCTTTTGCCCACTTTTGGATTGGATTGTTTGTCTTCCTGGTATTAAGTTTTATAAGTTCTTTATAAATTTTGGTTATTAACCCCTTATCAGACGTACTGTCAAATATGTTCTCCCATTGTGTAGTTTGTCTTTTTATTCTGTTCTTATTGTCTTTAGCTGTGCAAAAGCTTTTTAGTTTGATATAGTCCCATTTGTTTATCCTGTCTTTTATTTCACTTGCCCGTGGAGATAAATCAGCAAATATATTGCTCCGAGAGATGTCAGAGAGCTTACTGCCTATGTTTTCTTCTAAGATGCTTATGGTTTCATGGCTTACATTTAAGTCTTTTATCCATTTTGAGTTTATTTTTGTGAATGGTGTAAGTTGGTGGTATAGTTTCATTTATTTGCAGGTAGCTGTCCAATTTTCCCAACACCATTTATTAAAGAAGCTGTCTTGACTCTATTGTATTTCCTTACCTCCTTTGTCAAATTATCAGTTTTCCATAGAGCTGTGGGTTTATTTCTGGGTTCTCTGTTCTGTTCCATTGATCTATATGCCTGTTCTTATGCCAGTACCAGGCTGTTTTGAGTACAGTGGCCTTGTAGTATAACTTGATATCAGGAAGTGTGATACCTCCCACTTTATTCTTCTTTTTTAAGATTGCTGAGGCTATTCGTGTTTTTTTTTTTTTTTTTTTTTTTTTTTTTTGGTTCCATATAAATTTTTAGAATATGTGATCTATATCTTTGAAGTATGTCATTGGTATTTTAATTGGTATTGCATTGAATTTATAGATTGCTTTGGGTAATATAGACATTTTAATGATGTTTATTCTTCCAAACCATGAGCATGGTATGTGCTTCCACTTGTTTGTATCTTCCTTGATTTCTTTGATCAATGTTTTATAATTTTCCGAGTACAAGTCTTTAGTCTCCTTGGTTAAATTTACTACTAGGTACTTTATTTTTTTGGTTGTAATAGTGAAGGGGATTGTTTCCTTAATTTCTCTTTCTGATTGTTCATTGTTGGCGTATAAAAATGTTTCTGATTTCTGAGTATTAATTTTATATCCTGCCAACTTGCTGAATTCACTTATCAGGTCCAATAGTTTTTTGACTGAGACTTTAGGGTTTTCTATATATAATATCATATTATCTGCAAATAATGATAGTTTTACTTCTTCTTTTCCAACTTGAATGCCTTTTATTTCTTCTTCTTCTCTGATTGCTGTGGCTAGGACTTCCAGGACTATGTTGAATAAGAGTGGTGAAAGGGGGCACCCCTGCCTTGTTCCTGATCTTAAGGGGATTGCTTTTAATTTTTTGCCCATTAAGTATGTTTTTTAATCTTTTTTTTTTTTACTCTTTTTTTTTTAAGACTTTATTCATTTTAGAGAGGAGAGAGAGAGAAGGGAGGAGCAGGAAGTATCAACTCCCATATGTGCCTTGACCAGGCAAGCCTAGGGTTTTGAACCGGCCACCTCAGCATTTCCAGGTTGACGTTTTATCCACTGTGCCAGCACAGGTCAGGCTATCCATCCTGTTTTTAATTCCTTCCATTGTGGTCTTCATTTCTGATATTGTGTTTGTCATCTCCGACTGATCCTTTTTTAATATTTCAACATCCTTTTTTACACTTGCTATTTATTTATTCAGGTCTTTGTAATGAACATCCATTGTTGTTCTAAGATCCCTAAGCATCCTTACAATCATTATTTTGAACTCCGCATCCAGATGTTTGGTTATTTCCATATCACTCAGTTCAACTCCTGAAGGTTTTTCTTGCGGTTTCATTTGGATTGCACTTCTTTGTCTTCTCATTATGTCTGTGTTTCGGTGTTTTACTTGTAGAGCTGGTTGAGTCTAGGCTTGGTGTCTGCCTCCAGTTTTATTTTTTTATTTTTCTATTTTTCTGTAGTTGGAAATGGGGAGACAGTCAGACAGACTCCCACATGCGCCCAACCGGGATCCACCTGGCATGCTCACCAGGGGGCCATGCTCTGCCCATCTGGGGCGTCGCTTTATTGCAACCAGAGACATTCTAGCACCTGAGGCAGAGGCCATGTAGCCATCCTCAGCGCCCGGGCCAACTTTGCTCCAATGGAGTCTCGGCTGCGGGAGTGGAAGAGAGAGACAGAGAGGAAGGGGAGGGGCAGGGGTGGAGAAGCAGATGGGCACTTCTCCTGTGTTCGATTCTCCTGGCTGGGAATCGAACCCGGGACTCCTGCACGCCAGGCGGATTCTCTACCACTGAGCCAACCGGCCAGGGCCTGCCTACAGTTTTTAATTGTGTTATTTCTAGGTCTTCTTGGGTTGGCATCAGCTATTATTTGTATTCCACTTTTGGTTTTGGGCGACTTTGAAGTTTTGATTTGTTTGTTTTCTTAACAGGTTTAACTCTTGTTTACTGATCTTAGCAGGGGTCTTCCTTAAAACTGTATCCAGGAATGTGGTGGGTGTAACCTGAGACTCTGAAGGCCACTTCTACCAACTAATCTCTCTGAGTGCAGGGTGTTTTCTTAGCTTTAGTAGGGGGAGGTGGATCTCAGATCTCCATGGAGACCTGAGTTACAGCCCCTCCCCACTTTTTGTTTACAGCTGTATCTTGTTCAGCTGATTGGAGCTGGAGAGATGTCTGGAGATCTGTGATTGGGAAGCAGTTTAGTCTTCTGTTTTGTTAAAGGATCAGTCCCTCCCCCAGCTATGGCTGCCTCCAGTACTGGATGAGTCAGCTTTTTAGGTATTTCCCTGCATTCCTCTGCTCCTCACCGTCCCTCTCTATCCCCTTTCCACTTGGAAGACAAGCTTGCCCTTTCAACACACCTCACTCCCTGGTCGCCAGGCAAGTGGCTGGGAGCAGTATTTTCTGCTCTTTTCCTTGGAGTGAGAGCCCTTCTGGGCTCTGAGCCTCACCCCCCTCTGTTTCTGTAAGCAGGGGAGATTCAGGTGCTCCCTACTCGGTTTTTTGTGGCTTCTTATTTGCTCCTTGGTTTTTGAGAGCTGTTCTTGTAGTCCAGAGTTGGTTTTTCACGCTGATTGTTCCTAAATTGATTTGTATTCCAGTTTGGTGGTGAGAGCTGGGAGTCTGTGCAACTGCCTACTCCGCTGCCATCTTCAGGTGTCCTTCAAAAGCTATTTTTATCTGTACATCTTGGTAGTCACCTAGGTTGCTTTATTGACATTTTTTTCATTTTATGGTAATCACTAAAAAATAAATAGAAGATTAAAACTTTCAATTTATAGCTTAATACTAATAAACAGACTGCTTGAATTCAATAAAACTACTTGAAATTTGGTTTCTGTCGAATGTTCTGATGTTATTTGTTTTGAGTGGCTGTGACGAGAGCTAACTGTAATTTTACCTTCGTGTTGCTCATTTGAGGCAGTTCTGTACCCCACACTGCTCATGGTTTGTGTAGCATGGTGCTGCAGGTCTGGACATAGGCTTGTTTAATGTAAAGGTTATGGCTCTCTAAGAGCTTGTTGTATTCACAAGTTTTTCCTTGCCATAATTCTACTTTTTTTTCCAAAAGAAATAGCTTATTCTTTATATATATATATATAGATATATAAAGTCACAGTAAATTTTCTAGTTCTCTGTAATTTTCTTTCCATTCTGGTCTTCACTAGTAATAACACATGAAATGACTTTCAAGGTAGAGATCAGGAATCCATTTTGAAATGTTCTATAAAATAAAGAGTGATTTATGGTTTTATATGACTTGGGCTGAAAGCACTAGGGCTTTGCCAGGTCATCAAAGCCCTGTCAGGAGAATCTATTATTTATTGTTCGGTATGCTGGGAGTGGTGTAAGTACTTTATTTTATGTTTATCTTATGTAAGTATAGTGTTAGGAATAATCAATGTCAGATACTAATACAGTTTTAAGAACAGATCATAGAGAACTGATCTAAATGTTATAGTTATAAATAATGAGTTTGACATTAAGACTGTGAATTAAAAGCGGTTTTTGAAAAAAAAGAAGGCATTTTCATTCTTATAACATGTTTTTAGATAATATTCGTGAAATATTAATTTTATAGATTTTTGTTCCTGATCATTTTTATTTAAGAGAGGTTTTGGAAAATTGCAGAAAGTTGGGACTATACATGTTTGTTTTCTATATGATAATGTAATGTTCTGGAAGTTTCTACTGTATTTTTTCTAGCTGCCAAGTTTATAACAGAACCTCATCTGAGAAAGGCAGGATCTACTACCTCCATTTTTCTCAGTACAAACTTATGAAATGCTAATTAATAGTTACTGTTTACCTGTGTTTGATAAAAATGACTTGCTAGAAAAAGTAGTTGGTCTTCCAACGAAATTCTACATTTTCCCTATACAGGTATTGATCGACTGATAACCTATGCAACTGACAACTATTCGACTTTAGGGCCACAATAGCTAGCCACGACTGCTCCGCGTCTGGTAGCACAAGCGTTGCCCAGCTGGGCTTATGATAGTGCTGGCCAATAAAATGTTTCATACATGTTTATATATTTTGATATGTTTTGCAATTGGGAAAATGTTTCCTGTGGTATTTTTTACACCTGTATTTTGTATTTTTGTATGCACCTGTATTTTGTAATTTTGTATGTTTTGCAAATAATAAACCAGTTGTACTGGTAATGCAGTGTTTTTACTTAAACCTGACGAATGTAAAAATAAGAAACAAAATGGTGTAGAGATGATACAAATGGCATAAAATGAACAAAGAAAATTATGATATATAACAATAATGAAAGAAAATTATGATAAAATATGACTTTAAAGATTTTTTATAACATCATTTCAAAGTACTGTACATATAGCCTACTCAACTTACAACCAAATCGTGTTAGGACTGGTCTGTCGAAACCAATCGTGGTTGTAAGTCGAGCACTAGCTGTAGTCCTTTGGCTGACTTATTTGATATAGCTTTACTGATTAATTAATTAATTAATTAATTTTTACAGAGACAAAGAGAGGGATAGATAGGAACAGACAGACAGGAATGGAGAGAGATGAGAAGCATCAATCATTATTTTTTCATTGTGATACCTTAGTTGTTCATTGATTGCTTTCTGGGGAGCTACAACAGAAACCCCTTGCTCAAGCCAGCGACCTTGGGTCCACACTGGTGAGCTTTGCTCAAACCAGATGAGCCCGCACTCAAGCTTGCGACCTTGGGGTCTCAAACCTGGGTCCTCCACATCCCAGTCCGACGCTGTATCCACTGTGCCACCGCCTGGTCAGGCACTGATTAATTTAATATAGGCAGTCCCTGGGTTACAAACTAGAGAGGTTCTGTAGGTTTGAAAATGTTTAAGCATTTATATGCACAGAAAAGTAAAAATAAATTCTATGTGTAGACAAACATCTGTCTTAGTTGCATTTAATAGGTAAATATACCTGTTTCAACTTACAGATTCAATCTAAGAACAAATCGACAGCCTAAACAGGCGGTGGCGCAGTGGAGAGTGTTGGATTGGGTCGCAAAGGGCCTAGGTTCGAAACCCCAAGCTCGCTGGCTTGAGCGTGGGGTCACTGACTCGGACATGGGATCATAGCCATGACCTATGGTCGCTGGCTTGAACCCAAAGATTGCTGGCTTGAGCAAGGAGTCACTCTCTCTGCTGTAGCCTCCCCCCCACTCCCGGTCAGGCACATATGAGAAAGCAATCAATGAACAACTAAGGTGCTACAATGAAGAATTGATGCATCTCTCTCCCTGTCTGTCTGTCTCTGTCTGTGTCACACACAAAAAAGAAAAAACCTACAAAACCTATCTTGTTCATAATCTGGGAACTGCCTGTAATCATTTAATAACGTGAAATGACATTGTTTGATGAACCTCTATAGTGCAGATGTAGAAAAGCACTATGATAAACATTTTAAAAAGTTACAGGATTTCTTTTTAAAATTAAAAAAGAATATTATTGGTTATAGTGAGAGAGGAAAGGAGACAGAGAGAGAGACAGAGAGAAAAAGAGAGACAGAGACAGGAAGGAACATCGGGCTGTTTCTGTATGTGCCTTGACCAGGGATCAAACTGGCATCCTCTGTGCTTTGAGACAATGCTCTAACCAACCTAGCTGTCTGGCCAGGGCTGGGCTTCTTTTTAATAAAACAAAAAACTTTAAGTTGTTAGATCTTTGAAGATAGCTTTTTTTTTTTTTTTTTTTTTTTTGCAAGTGATACAGAGAGAGAGACAGAGAGAGGGATACATAGGGACAGACAGGCAGGAAGGGAGAGAGATGAGAAGCATCAGTTCTTCATTGCGGCACCTTGGTTGTTCATTGACTGCTTTCTCATATGTACCTTGACCTGGGGGGGGGGCTCCAGCATAGCGAGGGACCCCTTGCTCAAGCCAGTAACTTTGGGTTTCAAGCCAGTGACCTTTGGGCTCAAGCCAGCAACCATGGGGTCATGTGTATGATCCCACGCTCAAGCTGGTGAGCCCACACTCAAGCCATTGACCTTGGGGTTTCAAACCTGGGTCCTCTGTGTCCCAGTCCCAGTCCAGTGCTCTATCTACTGTGCCACCAACTACTTCTGTTGATTCTCACCTTTTGGTTCCCTCTTTCTTCATCCTTTATCAGGAACACTCTCTTCCACTTTCCTTTCTCCTTTCACGTTTTCCTTCTAGACTCTTCAGTTGGGCTGTTCAGGTCCTGACACAGCCAGCTAGGGTCTTCTGCTCTTTGGAGCTTTCCGTGGCTCCTCTATAGGAGCAGTGTTTCCTTCTGTTGTGTTCCTGTTTTAATTACATTTATGTTTTTAATCCATTTAAATTAGTGTTCTTGACACTCTCAGCTCCTTTAGGCTAGGGATTCTCTTAATCTTAGCTTCTCCCCCCCCCCCCCCACCAACTAGCACAGCCTGCTCCATTTCTCTTTCCCTCTCTCCCTCTCTCCCTCTTCCCTTTCCTCATTTTCTCTTTTTCCTTTCCTTTCTTTCAAAAACAATTTACCAAGAAACTACCAGGGGCTTCCTCTATTTGAGAACACAGGATTTTTGAAATGGGTGGGAAGAAATCTGAAATCCTGGTCAGGAAGATATTATTAACTATATATTCAGACTGTTGTTTCAGTCACTCTAAACATGAAGTTAATAGGACCATGTAACATGGCAACAGCCTGTCGTTTTCACAAACTTTTGGGGACGCCTGGATGGAAGTACTAAGGGAAAACACAAATGATGGTCATTTTGGTTTTATGTAATTTGGACTCAAATCATGTTCAGTATTGAAATCCGCTTTTAGCTTTGCTTTGCCACCAGCCGTGACTTCTGAGGGTGCTGATTACAGCTGCTGAAATAACCACGTGCTAACCACATGTGTGTTTGTCTGTACAAAGTAACAGCTAATTTGGGCCTGGTAGAGGAAAGTAATTTTTTATTGTTGCCATTGGAGTGGGCATCTGGTAAAAATAGATGTATGTTTGAATAGTACTGTATTTAGATGAAAATATATTATTTTATGCCCTAGGCAGATAGCTTGGTTGGTTCGAGCATTTTCCTGAAGCATGGAGGTTGCAGGTTTGATCCTCAGTCAGGGCACATACAGAAACCAATTTTCCTGTCTCTCTCCTGCTCTCTCCCTTTCTCTCTCTAAAATCAATAGAATAAACATTAAGAATATTATTATAAAAAGCAAGTATATTATTTAAAAGTATCTTTCTTAAGAATAAAAGTACCCTCTGCTAAAAATTATGAGGTAAATGGTAGTATTCCCACTGATTGATAAAGGCTCAGAGAAGTCAAGTGACATGTCTGAGGTTGCACAGCTAGATAAGCAGCAAAACTTAAGCTTCAAGTCTGGGTCTGACTGAGACCATGTGCTTTTTTTTTTTTTTTTTTTTCTGAAGCTGGAAACAGGGAGAGACAGTCAGACAGACTCCCGCATGCGCCCGACCGGGATCCACCCGGCATGCCCACCAGGGGGCGACGCTCTGCCCACCAGGGGGCGATGCTCTGCCCCTCCGGGGCATCGCTCTGTTGCGACCAGAGCCACTCTAGCGCCTGGGGCGGAGGCCAAGGAGCCATCCCCAGCGCCCGGGCCATCCTTGCTCCAATGGAGCCTCGGCTGCGGGAGGGAAAGAGAGAGAGAGGAAGGAGAGGGGGGTGGAGAAGCAAATGGGCGCTTCTCCTGTGTGCCCTGGCCGGGAATCACATCCGGGACTTCTGCACGCCAGGCCGACGCTCTACCACTGAGCCAACCGGCCAGGACCAAGACCATGTGCTTTTTATTGTGTTGCTGTCCTGCCCTTAAATCCTTACTCTTAGACTCATGTCCAAGTTGGAGAGAGTGAATTTACTGTGGTTATTTGAATTCAAGATACTGAATTACTGAATTACTTGGTCTTTGGCAAGTTATTTAACCTTTTTTATCCTGTTTCTTTTTTTCTTTTGTTTTCATTTTTTTTTCCTAAGTGAGAGGATGGGAGATACAGAGATAGATTCCCGCATGTGCCCTGACCGGGATTTACTTGGCGACCCCCATCTGGGGCCAATGCCTGCAGCTGAGCTACTTTTAGTGCCTGAAGTGGAAGTTTGATAGAGCCATCCTCAGGGCCTGGGGTCAACCTGCTCAAATCAATTGAGCCATGGCTGTGGGAGGGGAAGAGAAAGAGAAGGAGAGAGAGAGAGAGAGAGAGAGAGAGAGAGAGAGAAGGAAGGGGGAATTGAAGCACATGGTCACCTCACCTGTGAGCCCTGACCAGGAATTGAACCCAAGACTTCCACACACAGGGTCGACACTCTAATACTGAGCCAGCCAGCCAGGACCCCATTTCTCACATGGATAATAACTGTCTGCCTCCCAGGATTATAATGAGGAATAAATGACAGGATGTTTATGAGAATACATGGTGAAACATAAAAACCCTATGCTAATTAGTGTTTGGTAATCTATTATTAATGCCATAATTATTACACACTTTAACATTGTAATTCTGCTTCCCGAATATTTCTTTGCTGTTGTCCATTTTAACTAAGCTGCATTGCAGCTTTTAAAGTACCACAGTGACTGCATTTCATTAATCAAAGTTATTTCTTTAGGTGTAAGAAGTTCAGACAGTCAAGATAAAAGACATTAGAACAGTGCAGTTTTAAATGCTGGAAGAAGCATGCTTAGCTATTTAAAATTCTCCTTTCTGTCTCCTATTTCTTTGTACACCACAAATTCTCACCCTATTTTTCCTTTGAATTATATCCAAAATTGAAACTTTATGATGGCTTATTTCTTATAATTGATGTTTAGTGGCTGTGTACAGTACATTTGGTCAGAACTTCTTTTTTGAACCAAGCCTTATATAACCACAGAGTGTTCGCTGCTGGAAGCCTCTAGATGCCTCGTTAGTGCAGCTGGAGCTTGTGTTTAATGTGGTTTTAAAGTACAGATTGACTATGTCAATTGCTTCCAGATGCACATTGCTTTTTACATAAAGAAGATAACTGGTTCATTTTCTTGGAATCCTTAATGCGTAGTGTGTAGTTTCATTCCTTACCAAAAGAATTGTGAGGAGCAGGATTTTTTCATTGCAGTGAAAATGTCGGTAGTGAACTGTAGAATTGCACTAAACTTTCCAAACATGCTTTGTTTGTCTGGCTGACAGAAAAGATTTAATATCCTCTTTTGAAATGGTTGATCTTACAATAAAAAATTATGGAAGAGTCTTGAACTTACTACTTAGGGTATTAATTAAACAATGCAGCTGAACACCTGATTTTTTAAATTATAAAAGCATTATTTTTGTTTTGAATTTATGTATTTATTTAATTTTAGTGTTGCTTAAATGTGTGCTGTTCCCTGTCTCAGGCCCTGTGGCTTTAGAGTTAGATTTGGGTTCAGATTTGAACTCTAGAATTTTTTTTTATTTTCTTAAGAGCACTGGTGACAAGTTAACATATTTGTTCCCTGGTTTCTTCTTCATCTTTCAAATGTGTGTGGAGATGCTTCTCTCTGTGTGGTTGAGGTAACCAGGTGAGCTCAGGTGTGTGCACATGGTTCCTCAATAACAAAGTGCTATATGGACCATGTTTTGCCAGTTGCTCATTTGTGGTAATTTGCTGAAAAAAAGAATTTAAGCATTTGGTTTTTAAAAATACACTGCTCAGCCTGACCTGTGGTGGCGCAGTGGATAAAGCGTTGACCTGGAAATGCTGAGGTGGCCGGTTCGAAACCCTGGGCTTGCCTGGTCAAGGCACATATGGGAGTTGATGCTTCCTGCTCCTCCCCCCTTCTCTCTCTCTCTCTCTCCCCTCTGTCTCTCTCTCCCTCTCTCTCTCCTCTCTAAAAATGAATAAATAAAATAAAAAAATAAAAAAAATAAAAATACACTGCTCACAAATATTAGGGGTATTTTATCATTTCATGTTTATTTTGAAATATCCCTGAATTTTTGTGAGCAGTATATCTCTTCCACAAAATAAAAGGTTCAGTATTAGCAGTCTGTTTAAGAAGCATTCAGTGGTGTAATTATATATACAGTATAGTTTAGAATACGAAGATGTGCTTATTTTATTAACCTCTTTTGTACAGCAATGACGTGAATCAACCATTTTGTGTTTTTTATACATATTTCTACATTCTAGATGATACAGGTCTGTGTTTTTCTAGGTTTGCCTGAATCCATTGTTGCGGCTGCATGTTCAAGAAGTGGCCAGAGAGTTCTGCATGTCGATTCGTAAGTTTATCAGCGATAACATTTAGTACGTCCTAAATATCTCTGTACAAAATGGAAAAATTAAGCATACACATGTGTGTGCTTTTATGCATATATGTCATATTATAACGTTCTCATATTGGAAAAATTAGAATTTTCACCCAAAAATATGTGAAATATACAAACAACAAGTTTTACTATTATACTCTGTGAAGTAGTGATGTTTCCTTTAAGAATACACCAAATATACTGTAATTTTATTTTCCATGCGAGTGGTTTTGTTTTATGAATTATAAATAATTCTCCAGGAGGCTTGGAAACCTTACACCTGCCCTTTTTCTATTACATGTGCGTGGCACGTGCAGCCTCTACACGCGGTTGTATTTTAGGCTTTGTATTTGATTGGTGAAAAAATGCAGGTAATAGATTTAAAATATGTGGCTTTCTTAACATTAATCAAAATTTAAACTGTTAGAAAAATCTTCACTGAGAAAAATACCTAGTGGTTTTTCTTCCTTCCCCCCTTTTCCCTTAAATGTGATTCTAAAAGGAAAGACGTTAATAAAAAATTCCAGTTGAAGAGAAAGTTTAAATCTCTTCATTCCTGCTTCCTCCTGAAAAAAAATTCTTATTTTCCACCTATCTGTGTGGTGCTTTTAAACATTGTATCTTGACACTTGAATTGTTTATTAAACAGAAGTTAAAAAGAAACAAGAGGAAAAGGTCTGTATGTTTTGTTACATATTAACTGCAATGGTTTTAATATTGCCAGAATAGGAAGTATAATCTGTTATAGTTTCTGGTGCTTTTCTCATATCATATCCCACTATAAATATATTAGGAATCCAAGAAGAGGTATTAGTTCATGTACATTTAACCCTTTCTCAATTTATTTTGAAAGCCTATTAACTCTTCAGTTATTGGGCAAAATTTCTAAATTAAATTAGATTCAGTTTTCGAACAAGTCCTGTGCTTGGAAACTCTCTTTCACTTTTGTTAATGTCTTAATTGAGAAAATGTTTTTGGCGCGTCATTGATTCACATGCCGAAAAGTCTACCAGTGTGAAAGTCCAGCTCCCAGACCAGTGTGCTTTTTAAAGGCTGAATAAATATCTAAATTCACTTTTGTTTCTGTTCATGTTAATTAACCTAAAATTGAAACGAAAATCTTACATTTCCCTAAATAGTCATTTATTGTTTTCGTACCCTCTGCTTCTCACCATGTTGGTTTCTTTACAAAATGTTGTGTGATTTAATTCCCAACACAGCCAAGTGGGTGGGTGGTATTATCCCACGTGAACCAATGGGGGGTGTGAAGTGTATGGAAGTGAAACAATTTTTCTAACTCTACCCAGCTTGTGCTTGTCTAACTTTAAATTCATATTTATTTCATGCTTTTTTTTTATTCCAAAACTTGAAGGATTCCCAGAATCAAGAATATTTTCAAAATCACATAGGACAGTGGTCCCCAACCCCCGGCCCGCGGACCGGTACCGGTCCGTGGGCCATTTGGTACCGGTCTGCAGAGAAAGAATAAATAACTTACATTATTTCCGTTTTATTTATATTTAAGTCTGAACGATGTTTTATTTTTTTTAAATGACCAGATCACCTCTGTTACATTCGTCTAAGACTCACTTTTGATGATTGTCTCGCAAGTTCGACAATTATATTTTAAAATACCACAGTTTTTACGCCAGTCGCATAATTTTATTTTGTGCATTTATCCGTCCCACCCTAAAGGCCGTCAGTGAAAATATTTTCTGACATTAAACCGGTCCATGGCCCAAAAAAGGTTGGGGGCCACTGACATAGGGTTTACTGATACTCTAAAATCAGTTTGAATTAGGAACATAAGAAGCTAAATCTGATTTTGTTAAACAATGAATCAGTTAGAAAGGCTCAATAATGTGGTTGCTTTGAGAACTTACAGCTTAATAAAAATAGTATTTCAAAATGAGAAAACTTTTTTCTTCCATTTTAGAGCCCCAGGCTAGGTGGCTTTTGAGAGTTTGGATCCATCTAGGTATTGATTTATAGGATGCTTCTCTGCTGTGGGGCAGGTTGCAATATTTTCTCATTTTTATTCATTTTAGCATTTAAGGCTCTTCATAGTCAGATTCAATCTTTCCCAACCCTCTTTCATTTCTGATTCACATGTACATTATTACCACAAATCTCTCTGTTTCATAGACATATCTTCCCATTTAAAAAAATATATAAATCATGCTAAAAACACATAAAATTTGCTGTCCTAACCATTATTATTATTATTATTATTATTATTATTATTATTTAGGGAGAGAGAGAGAGAGAGAGAGACAGAGGGACAGGCAAGGATAGACAGACAGAAAGAGAGAGAGATGAGAAGCATCAAATCAACTTGTAGTTGTGGCACCTTAGTTGTTCATTGATTGTTTTCTCATATGTGCCTTGACGGGGGTGGGGGGATACAGTAGAGTGAGTGACCTCTTGCTCAAGCCAGTGACCCCTTACTCAAGCCAACGACCTTGCGCTCAAGCCAGCGACCTTGGGCTCAAGACAGCGACCAGGAGGTCATAGCTATGGTCTCACGCACAAGCTGGTGACCCCATGCTCAAGCTGGTGATCTTGAGATTTCAAAACTGGGTCCTCAGCGTCCCAGGCCAATGCTCTATCCACTATGCCACCACCTGGTTAGGCCTCCTTAACCATTTTTAAGTCTACAGTTTAGTAGTGTTAGGTATATTCATATGTTGTGCAACAGATCTCCAGAACTCTGTTGATCTTGCCAAACTGAAACTGGACCCATTTAACAATAACCACCCACCCCTCCTCCCCTCAGCTCTGGGCAGCCACAGTGCCACTTTCTGTCTTCATGATCTTGACTGCTATAGATATTTCATCTAATTGGAGTAGTGTAATATTTGTTTTTTTGTGACTGCCTTATTTCACTCGACATAATGTCCTCAAGGTTTATCCAATTTTTTTAATCGTGTTAGAATTTCCTTTCATTTTAAGACTGAATGATATTACATTGTATATATATATACCAGACCCATTCATAAACATTTGGGTTCCTTACACCTCTTGACTGTAGTGAATTATGCTGCCATGAACGTGGATGTGCAATTACATCTTTGAGATCCTGCTTTTATTATTTAATTTTATTAAAACCATTTTGCCTGACCAGGTGGTGGCACAGTGGATAGAGCATCGGACTGGGATGCAGAGAACCCAGGTTCGAGGCCCCGAGGTCGCCAGCTTGAGTGAGGGCTCATCTGGTTTGAGCAAAAGCTCACCAGCTTGAGCCCAAGGTCACTGGCTCGAGCAAGGGGTTATTCGGTCTGCTGAAGACCCGCGGTCAAAGCACGTATGAGAAGGCAATCAATGAACAACTAAGGTGTTGCAATGTGCAACGAAAAACTAATGATTGATGCTTCTCATCTCTCCGTTTTTGTCTGTCTGTCCCTGTCTCTCCCTTTCTCTGACTCTCTGTCTCTGTAAAAAAAAACCAAAAAACCCAATTTTTTAATATTTCATTGATTTTTAGAGAAAGGAAGGGAGAGAGAGGGAGAGACAGAAACATGTATTCTTGTATGTGCCCTGACCAGGGATCGAACCAGCAGCCTCTGCTTTGGAGTGATGCTCTAACCAACCATGCTATCCGGCCCGGTTTAATTTCATTTATTTATTTATTTATTTAAATTTATTTATTTATTTATTTCAGAGACAGAGCGAGAGTCAGAGAGAGGGATAGATAGGGACAGACAGACAGGAACGGAAAGAGATGAGAAGCATCAATCATCAGTTTTTTGTTGCAACACCTTAGTTGTTCGTTGATTGCTTTCTCATATGTGCCTTGACTGTGGGCCTTCAGCAGACCATGTAACCCCTTGCTTGAGTCAGTGACCTTGGGTCCAAGCTGATGAGCTTTTTCTCGCACCAGATGAGCCCACGCTCAAGCTGGCGACCTCGGGGTCTTGAACCTGGGTCTTTCCACATCCCAGTCTGACGCTGTATCCACTGTGCCACCGCCTGGTCAGGCTAATTTTATTTTTTTTGATGACAGTTTATACTCCATATTCTTATGTATTAGTTTCAGTTGTACAGCACGGCAGTTGGCCACCTGGTTTGTGGTGTTTTGTTACGGCAACCCCTGGAAACTAATACATCATCCTTATGATTTGAGTTCAAATGTCATATTTTGGAGAAGCTGTCTAGATCCTTCTACAGCTTGGGGTCCACGTTCCTGCTCTGTGGTGCTCAACCACCTTCCTTTTCCCTTTTCTTTTTTTTTTAGGTATCGACCTGGAATTGGAATTGCTAGATCAGGTGGCAGTTCTATTTCTTAGTTTTTGAAGAACTGCCATCCTAGTTTCCATATAGCAGCCATGCTATTTGGCATTTCCACCAACTTCCCATGCTTTGGCATCACTGGGAAGCTGTGTATGGATTTTTGAGTCAGAATGCCTTGGTTCAAATCCTGGTTTCGGCATTTACTCAGTGTGTAACCTTTGACAATTTATTTAATCTCTTCATACCTTCGTTTCTAGATATAAAAGGCAAAATAATAGTACTTCATTATAAGATCCTTTACAGGATTAAATGGAATGATCTTTATAATAGTTTTGTAACAGTGCCTGAGACATAGGAAAGCCTCAGTAAATGTTAGCATCTGTTACTCGAATAACACTGCTGCTGCTGTCACTACTATATGTAAACAGTGAAGCCGGATAAAGGAGTGACTAATCATGCCTTGGAGATTAGTGAAAAGAGTCACAGAGATGACATTTGAGCTGAGTCTTGAAAGATGAGTAAGACTTTAATGAAGAATTAGAGCAGGAAGAGGTGGCCAATTGAAAAAGCTTGTAGTGCTAGGTGACTGCTGAGAACTTGAATGTGACTGAAAGGTTAGCTAAGTGAGTTGGATTAATGAGAGTTGAAGCTGAAAGTAGACAGAAGCTATATTGTTTACTTAGGGCTGTATGCTGAGCTAGGGATGTATTGATTCATTTTACCCTTAATAATTATCTTGAATATCTTCATGTCTTTCTCGCAGAGCCATATTCAGCTCTTCAGCTTATCCCGTCAGCTCTACTTCCAAAACAGAAGCCAAATCAAAGGAGTTTTCTGTCTCCACTCTTCCTTCCAGTTCATTCCACTATTATTTACTATTGAACTTCTTCAGAAACCTCCTAATCCGTCAATTTTTACTACTTTCCCCAGTGTTTCACCTCTTCCTCCTTTCTTCCTCTCTTTTTCTTTCTTTTTTCTTTCTTAGAGAGAGAGAGAGACAGAGAGAGAGACAGATAGGGACAGAGAGACAGGAAGGGAGAGAGATGAGAAGCAGCAGTTCTTCATTGCTGCACTTTAGTTGTTCTAAAGTTTACTGTTCACTGAGTCTGGTATAGACAGACAGGCCCAGTGATTGCTTTCTCATATGTGCCTTGACCAGAGGCTCCAGTAGAGCGAGTGACCCGTTGCTCAAGCCAGCGACCTTGGGATTTCAAACCTGGGTCATCAGCATCCGAAGTCGACGCTCTATCCACTCTGCCATCACCTGGTCAGACTAAATTGAAAACATTTAAAAAGTGGATATATACAAAGGTTAGCACTTTGTAAAAGATGGCACATGAGATTTTAGCAATCCTTGTACTTATGTAGGACTACTCTAAGCTATCTCCTGGTATAAGCTTTCTCTTAAGCCACGAATTCTGCTTTGGAGGAAATACTGAGAAGTCTTGTGTTAGTTTACACTTTATTTGTTTTGAAATGTCTGGTACATAGGTGCTCAGTAATTATTTTTGGATAAATGACTTCATGTAAGAATCCATGAATGTGAAGAGGCCAGGAACTTATATTGTCCCATAATCATTGTCAGAATTTGTGACCAGCCATCTTGCCAGATTGACCATATGGGACAGCGGAGATAAGTAAATTAGCCCTTGCAGTTCATTGCAGCTGGAGCAGTAACTGCACATGTCCTCACATCATCTTGGCATATGAAGAACCTTGTCTTGGTCACCTAGCGGGACACTGTCCTTGAGTAGATACTTCATAAATACCATTTAGTGATAGTATAGGGTTCAGAAGAGCTTACTTTTCATTTCTTCTTTTTTTTTTTAAGTAGAGAGGGGAGATAGACTTCTGCATGCACCCTGTCAGGGATTCACCCAGCAACCCCCAACTGGGTCTGATGCTCTGCTCATCTGGGGCTGATGCTCACAACTGAGCTATTTTTAGTGCCTGAGGCGAAGGCTTCAGGGAGCCATCCTTAGCACCCAGGGCTGATATGCTCGAACCAATAGAGCCATGGCTGCAGGAGGAGAAGGGAGAGAGAGAAGGGGGATGGGAGAAGCAGGTGGTCATTTTTCCTGTGTGCTCTGATTGGGAATCAAACCCAGGACATCCATATGCTGGATCGATACTCTACCACTGAGCCAACTGGCCAGGGTGACTTCATTTCTTTTTTTTTTTTTTTTTACAGAGACAGAGAGAGAGTCAGAGAGAGGGATAGACAGACAGGAACGGAGAGATGAGAAGCATCAATCATTAATTTTTCATTGCATGTTGCAACACCTTAGTTGTTCATTGATTGTTTTCTCATATATGCCTTGACCGTGGGCCTTCAGCAGACCTAGTAACCCCTTGCTTGAGCCAGCGACCTTGGGCTCAAGCTGGTGAGCTTTCGCTCAAAGCAGATGAGCCCACGCTCAAGCTGGCGACCTTGAGGTCTCGAACCTGGGTCTTCTGCATCCCAGTCTGACGCTCTATCCACTGTGCTACCGCCTGGTCAGGCAACTTCATTTCTTAAAGCACCAGGATAAGAAAATTTCCATATAACATATTTGGTTTGTTTTTCAGTTTTCAAATTTTCTATATTTAAAAAATTAATTTTTTGATTTCAGGAAGAGAGGAAAGGAGAGAGAGAGAAAGAGAGACAGAAACATTGATCTGTTCCTGTACGTGCCCTGACTGGGTATTAAACCTGAAACCTCTGCCTATCGGGACTATGTTCTAAACTTTTCCTTTTTAAAAATTTTTTTTGACAGACAGAGAGAGAAGGACAGACAGGAAGGGAGAGAGGTGAGAAGCATCAACTCATAGTTGCAGCACCTTAGTTGTTCATTATTGATTTCTTATATGTGCCTTGACGGGGGTGCTACAGCAGAGTGAGTGACCCCTTGCTCAAGCCAGCGACCTTTGGGCTCAAGCCAGTGACCTTTAGGCTCAAGCCAGCTTCCCTGCACTCAAGCTGGTAAACCCATGCTCAAGCCGGAGAAGCCTGTGCTGAAGCGGGTGACTTCTGTGTTTCAAACCTGGGTCCTCCGGGTCCCAATCTGACTCTCTATCCACTGTGCCACCACCTGGTCAGGCACAACGTTTTAATTTTTTAAAAAAGAATTTTGCAGTCACAGAGAATGAAAGCTCATTATTTAATATTTTTTAAAACAATCGACACTATGAAATATGGTACAGGAAGGATTATAGTATAGAGAAGGCATTAACAAATTATGGTCCACAAGCCAGGTTCCTGTTTTTGTAAATGAGGTATTGGAACACAGCCATGCTTGTTGGTTTATGTATTGTCTCTTTGTTCTGCAATGGCAGAGTTCAGTAGTTATGTTAGAGAGCATATGGCCTGCAAGACCTAAAATCTTTATTGTCAGGCCCTTTACAGAAACAGTTTGCTGAGATCTCTGCTCTAGAGAATGCCTTTAGCTTATATAAATGTTTCTTCTTTAACTAGCTGTCTTCTGTATTTATTAAGAAAAGATGGCAAATACAGGCTCAGAGAAGCAATAATTATTTAAAGTTTAAAATTTATTAAAATCCTGTTTAAGCTTTTTATTATCATAGTATTATAAATAAACTATGTCGTGATGACAAAAATAAAAAACAGCACCCTGCTGTTACTTGTTACTATTTATGATATGCTGTGGACATGAGGTACGACATGTTTCCATGCCATGCCACGTTAGTTGGAATGAAAGCATAAGGGGCTGTAACAGAGAGACCTAAAATACAGTGGTTTGAAGAACAGTTCCTACAAAGAGTACGTGATTAAAACAGATATGAAGAGGTTACTGCTAATGGGGACACCTCTGCTCAGTGAGGACTCAGGCTTTTCCCCTCAGGTTTCTTTTCTGCCGGGGAGGACGTTTATTGTTTTCATAATCTAAACTGGGTCACAGGTTTGCACGGATCCAGCACCTAGGAAGGAGACAGAGTATGGATAAACCTTTGTCCTTTTAAGACTGGGCCTAAAAAGGCATATATCACTTTTGCTCATTTTCCTTGAGGAAAATCTTAGATAGCCACAAATGGTTGTATGGAGGTGTGACACCCATTCCTACTTTGATGGCAAGTTGGGGGAGAAGGGGAAATTTTGGTGGACAGGTAGTTCGTTTTTCTGTAGGTACATAAATGTTCTTACAGAAGACCTACTGTATTTTTTTTACTTAAACAACATTCTAATATATCAAAAATATGATTTTTTTGAAAGAGAGAGAGAGTGAGAAAGAGGGGACAGACAGATAGGTATAGACAGACAGGAAGAGAGAGCAATGAGAAGCATCAATTTTTCATTATAGCACCTTAGTTGTTCAATGATTGCTTTCTCTTATGTGCCTTGACCAGGGGGCTACAGCAGACCGAGTAACCCCTTGCTCAAACCAGGCAAAATATATGATTTTTAATTAATTGTAACTGGCTATATTTTTTCCTGTGAATGTACTACAGTTTATTTAATTTCTTTTTTTTAAGGACTTTATTAATTTTTCAAAGAGGAGAGAGAGAGACGGGAAGAGGAGAGAGAGAGAGAGAGAGAGAGAGAGAGAGAGAGAAGGGGGAGGAGCTGGAAGCATCAACTCCCATATGTGCCTTGACCAGGCAAGCCCAGGGTTTTGAACCAGCAGCCTCAGCGTTTCCAGGTTGATGCTTTCTCCACTGCGCCACCTCAGGTCAGGCTGTACTACAGTTTATTTAAACAGTTATCTACTGCTGTATTAAAAGGTGTTTCCAGTTCCCTGTTATAAACAAGATGTGGATATCTATATGCATATGGCTTTTATTTATATGATAAATAGTTAATATTTTGGAAAAAAGGTACTGTCCCAAAATTTTACCATGTTTGTATATTTTTAAAATGATCTTAAAGTCTTTAAATTGTCACAAAGTCAGTTTGACTTACTGGGCTTGTATAACTTCTGTGCCTCAGTAAGACTAAATGTAATGGTAAGGAATTAGGTAAAATGCACTTTTTTTGCAGGGCAGTTTATATAATTAGCTAATAGAATAGTGACCTGAACTTAAAATTTCATCCTGACAAACTTTGAGTGGTGTTTTCTGAGTTTGATTACAGTATTTCTTACATTAAAATATTGAATTCTTTGCCTGACCAGGCGGTGGTGCAGTGGATAGTGCATCGGACTGGTATGTGGAAGGACCCAGGTTCGAGACCCTGAGGTTGTTAGCTTGAGTGCGGGCTCATCTGGCTTGAGCAAAAAGCTCACCAGTTTGGTCTCAAGGTTGCTGGCTTGAGCAAGGGGTTACTCGGTCTGCTGAAGGCCCGCGGTGAAGGCACATATGAGAAAGCAATCAATGAACAACTAAGGTGTCGCAATGAAAAACTAATGATTGATGCTTCTCATCTCTCTCCATTTCTGTCTGTCTGTCCCTATCTATCCCTCTCTCTGACTCTCTCTCTGTCCCTGTAAAAAAAAAAATGATTTTTTTTTTGATAGAGAGTCAGAGAGAAGGACGGATAGGGACAGACAGCCAGGAAGGGAAAGAGATGAGACATCTCAGTTTTTCGTTGCAGCTCCTTAGTTGTTTATTGACTGCTTTCTCATATGTGCCTTGATTGGGGTGGGGGGCTACAGCAGAGCCAGTGACCCCTTGCTCAAGCCAGAGACCTTGGGCTTCAAGCCAGCAAACCTTCCCTCAAGCCAATGAGCCTGTGCTGAAGCCAGTGACCTCGGGGTTTTGAACCTGGGTCCTACGTGTTCCAGTCTGACGCTCTATCCACTGCGCTACCACCTGGTTAGGCAAACCATTGAACATTAAGTGAGACAAAAGTTATAAGACTAACAGCAGACAAAAAATGCACTTTAAGTTTTTTCTGTGTACACACTGTATTCAGACTTTATGAAGATAACTTAATTCTTTAATCTGCTGCTACTGTTTTCATTTATCTACCATTTAAATGTTGATAGTAGAAGTCTCTGTTGCGGTCTGTTATAAAATACTAAGTACAAAGTGTTGATTTATAAACACTATCCAAGCATCATCATGATCAATAGCAGCTAATCTTATTCAAAATAGTCACTTCACTGATGTGTTGTCATAAATTTCTGTAGACAGATTTTAAACTAAAGTTAACTTCTGCTAAATTGTAATTGAAAGAGCTCTATTTTTGCATGCCAGCTGTCTCAATAAATGTAAAATCTGTGGTTCTTCTCAGAGCACTGCGTTTACTGTAGATATTAATGAGCTGTTGACATGTGAAATTTCAAGAATAGATGTGATTTGGAAAAGCAATTTCAATTCAAAATATAGAGATTGGCAGTTCCTTTAAACTTGAGTTGCTAAAGGGACAAGCACAAGATCAAAAGTTTATATTTGAACACAATCTACTTCTACCAATAACTGTTTCTCTGCACAGTCTCCGTGGAGTTTTTTTGAATCATAAATTGTTTGGTTTTGTCGTTTTTCCTATCAGTCTTCACTTTTGACTATAACTGCTTCAATCACGGAGAGAAAGTAAATGAGAGAAATTGGAAACAATGCTCACTGAATCATTTCTTAGAGTCTTTAAAAAAGATAGTATCCAATGATTGGGGTCTTTAAGTCTAATAAGTATTCAGTGGATTTATGATATAGGCAAAACTGAATGTCATAAAAATAGCAATTGATGTTTTAATGTTACACAATAACCATGTCATTATTTCTAAAGTTGCAAACATTGCTATACTTTCATAATTTGATCATGAAAGCATGTAAGTCTCAATAATATTACCATGTGGGGTTATGGACCCCAGTTCCTATCACATGTGTGTAAATTTCTGGACTGGATTTCTGTGTGGTCTGATGAGTTAATTATTTTTCTAGTTAGGAATTGTGCCTAGGAATTGTTTAGGAATTGTGATAAAGAGAAGTAAACAGTTATTTTTCTGGAGTTGTATTTTCTTTCTGTTTGTCAGTAAAAATCTTTTTTCCCCCCAATCATATACTTATACATATACATGTACATGTACATATACGTATACATACACATACACATATGCTTGTCATAAAAACTAAAGCAATGTATATGTAGTACATAGACATGTATGCATGGAAAATATACATGTCATTCCTATGTGCTACTGCCAGAGGATACTATTAGTGTGGTATATTCTGTCTGGGGAACATAAGGGGACTTTTTTTTTTTTGTATTTTTCCGAAGTGAGAAGCAGGGAGGCAGTCAGACAGACTCCTGCATGTGCCTGACCAGGATCCACCTGGCAAGCCCACCAGGGGGCAATGCTCTGCCCATCTGGGGTGTTGCTCCGTTGTGGCTGGAGCCATTCTAACACCTGAGGCAGAGGCCATGCAGCCGTCCTCAGGGACCGGGCCAACTTTACTCCAGTGGAGCCTTGGTTGCGGGAGGGGAAGAGAGAGATAGAGAGAAAGGAGAGGGAGAAGGGTGGAGAAGCAGATGGGCACTTCTCCTGTGTGCCCTGGCCGGGAATCGAACCCAGGACTTTCGCATGCTGGGCTGTTGCCATAAGGGTACTTTCATGAGAGAGGAATGAATGCATGAGGGAAAGGGTGAAATGAATGGAATCGATGAGAGGAAACTATGCCATCACAGTGTCTCATAAACACCTCTATGTGTGTGCTCATTCTTTTAACATTTAACAATATTTGTAATCTTTGTTATGTGTGGTCCTAATGAATGATGGAAGGAGATTTGACTTTGGGTGGTGAACACATAATGCAACATACTGACGATGTATTATAGAGCTGTACAACTGAAACCTGTCTCATTTTATTAACCAAGGTCACTCCCATAAATTGAATTAAAAATTTTTTTTTTTTACAAATAGTTTGTAAATATGATCTCTTTCAATATGGAATGAGATCATATAGGTTTGTGTTAGGAAGATTCATCCTAGTGGATTCTAAAGAGTTTTAGAGATAGGATTGACCATCATTTCAAAGGGTGCTTTCTGAGCTTACTGTTTCTCCACCATTGACGTGACATTGACATCTCCTTTTATTGTTCATTTTATGTTTTGGCACTGAGGTGGGAGACACTAAAATTTGTCAAGAATGATTGTCATTTCTCAAGAAAAACCTGTGTTCTAATTAGAAACCAGTTGTAAAGTCCAAATAAAATTATGGGCTGTGCTACCCCCTGAGTAATAAGAGGTGAACAGATAGACCATGATTCCTGCCCTTATGATGACCTTGGACCCTAGAGGGGGGTGTAGGCATTAAATGTGCTTAAATTTTATGTTCTAGACTAAGGAGCCACTGCGCCACTTCACCCGCAGGTGTTCTAAGGTACCAAAAATTACAGAATTAGTATTAATATTTTAAGAGGCTTGAAGAACATTTTATTAATTTGGGTTAAGGTGAGAATTAGTATTAATATTTTAAGAGGCTAGGAGAACATTTTATTAATTTGGGTTAAGGTGTGCAGAGAAATTGTGAGAATAGTCTCTGTACTGTGTGATTGGCATAACCAGGATGGCCCTTGGCATTGTATTGTAAATGCAAAGGGGAGGAAAACATGGATTCCCAGACATTCCACCATACCTGTGGGGAAAGGGGTGAATGGCTAGCCAGGTGCAGGAAGAGAAAACCTTTTCTTATAGTAATGAGCCATTTGCGGGCATTTGTCCCCAGGAAACTACCTCTCCCATATGAATGCATATATTAATAGTTAATGTGTGTGACTCTGGACAAAGAGATGGCGGATAAACACTAGAAAATATAGGAATGCCTTTTAATATGTAAAGCGACATCTTTCTACCATTATGTTGACTTGTAAATTTTGTTTTCTCCAAAAGGATATATGGCTTGCAAATTGAACATGGTCCTATCATGTTAAAGGACATAGGACTATAACCAATAGTGGTAATGGGCTCCTAATTACATTTTTGCTTCTGTACTTCCCACTTACAAAACTAGAAAAACCAGGTAGAACAAAGGGCCAGCGCGCTCTCCCTCAGATTTCTGTTGGAGTAGCCCGCCGCTTGGCCAAGCTAGACAATAAAGCTTTGATGTGTAATTGACAGACTTTGTTCATGTCTTCAATGTTTCGGGTCCCTCCAGATTAGTCTTAACATAGACTGCCTGTGAAGGGAAGAACAATAGTTTTGTGAGAGAGAAATGAGGAGAATAGTGAATTTAGGTTTTGTGCTGGGAGGGTGGTAGGAGTGGGAATGGTCACAACAACCTCTTACTGACTTCTCACCATGTGTGTATGGCCAGTAGTCACGGCTGTCATGGCCATTCACATGCAGGTTCCCATTGGATTTGGACAGATGGTAAAGAAACAGTGGAGCCAAAAATGGTGGGTAATTCCTTCATTAAAGTCTCGCACTGGCCAACGAACACCACACAGGGAAAACACTTCCCTTTCACTCAGGGCTCCCAAAGCGCAGACACATCCTCTGGTTCCACAACCAGGAGAACCTTCTCCAGTTCCTCATAGAATCAAAGGCCTCACTGTAAGGTATTTTTCCCCGCCGAGAAGGAAGGAACAGCTGGAGACACCAAGTGTGGAATAGCAAAAGGCTTTATTGAGTACAGAGCGCGCATCCCGCCCCGGCAAGGTTCCCTGGCCCCGAGGTAAGATGGAGGCCAGGGAAGTTGCACGGATTAAACCACGTGGGAGATATTTAAAGGTGTCCCTCTAGGGAAGTCGAGCTAACATGACATGGTGCAATCCCACTGGCTGGTAGACGGTCGCTTTTTCTAAACGGTTCCTGTGAAGCCTCTTTTGGCGCGCTTGGTTGTGAGCGGTCCTAACCAAAGTTCGCGGGTCTGAGTTCCCCACATGACCATCCCCCATTATCCACCGACCTTACACTCACCAGTCTCAGTAGGGCTCCCCAAACCCCTCAGCTCTGGTTCCCCATCTGCACACCTTCTCTTTCCCTGCCAACATGGCTTCTTCTTCAGCAATCTCCTTCTTCTCTGCACTTTTTAAAAGTTTTTGGCTGGAAAACCCCTCCTCCAGCAAACATTAGCAAAAACAATGACCCCTTCCAAGCAGGAATGCAATTCGCAATTTGCAATCAACTGCCCTGCTCTGAGGGCAAACACACCCATGGCTGCCTAGCACCATTTTCCAACAGTAAAAGTGAGCAAACTCAAAAACTACAAAATTTACAAACTCATTTGCCCAACAATGGGTATAAGACTATGAAGATCTTTGAGGCTAGTATCATTTTCCTTTTATTGGAAGAGTTACTTCATTTCTTATTAGAATCAAATGTTTTGCTCCTTAATAAAGCTCTATCTCATTGAGTCAGCTCAGAAACTGTCTGTAGTAGTCAGTCCAATCAATTTTATGACATTTTTCTGCCCTGGAAATTAACTCTGCATATATAGAGTTGAGTGAAAAATTTAGGTCCAATGCCTTGTTTTTGTAATGAGAGGACAAAAGTACTCTGTGGTAGATGTTCTATGATTCTTAGCTTCTGAGAAAAGAAGGCAGTTTGATTCAATAGCTTCTTCTACTGTAAAGCTATTTTTAGTGGCTTTTAGTTTGTGGAAATATAGGTCTGTTTATGTTTTCTTTATGGCAAAAATAAAACAACATGGCTCTTTCTCTTATACCAGAATACTTGCACATATGCAACTAAGATTGCTCACAGATATAAATATTTGAAAGGTTTTAGATTTAAACTATCATAAAGGGATAAGGAAATAAAAGAATATGTAACCTCACTTAGAAGATGTTTTTATTTTTATATTTTACTATTTAGATAAAAGAAAACAGTGCTGTCCTGGAAGGGTGAGAAAAATTTATCTGAAGTATCAAAGAATCAATTGTTTTCTAGTTCTCTCCTTTCTGTATCCCCACATGTTAAAGACAGATTTCAGGATGTCTGTGGCACTAATTTATAAGTAAAAGTGATTTTCAGTTGCTTACTGTAAAGGCAGTTGCCACAGCCATCATCACAGCCACCTGGTCCATGCAGGTTCGCATTGGATTCGGACAGTCGGTAATGAAACAATGGAGCCAAGAACTGGTGGTCCATCATCTTTAATCCTAGCTTGCACCCGGCAGGCAAGTAAAAACACACACTGGACTCCAAACCCACTCATTCAGTGCTCACAAAGCCACTGACTTATCCGAGTTTCCTAGAATCAAAGGTTTCTAACCTCACCAGCCTCATTCACTTCTGTTCCCCATCTCCTTCCTTCTCCCTGCACAAACTCTGCACAAACTGCCTTCTCCTTCAACACTTCACCGTCTTGGCTGCTTCTCCTGGCCTCCTCCACGTGGCCTTTCTCTGCTCTCCTCTCTGCTCTCTCCTCTAATGATAATCTCAGGAACCAAGAGAGAGCAAGCTCCGGTCTGCCCCACTTTAGAGTGCAGAAATCCAAACCTTTAATCCAATATACAAAATTGGGAAGTCTCTAATACAAAGTCAGTTATCTGAGGCATGATTGGATTGTACCACCCCACATCAAAAAGGGTGGGAAAGGTTTAGTACTAAAACCAAGCCCCAGGCCACAAGGATCCTGCCTGCCCACAGCCAGCCCCCAACACACATTAATATAATTACGCCCATCCAAGCATAAGGGCAAGTAATATCATCACTTGGGCGACTAGCTTCCATGTGGGCAGCACCATTTTTTTTTTAAGGATTTTTGTTTATTTATTTCAGAAAGGAGAGAGGGAGAGAGAGAGAGAGGAGAGACAGAGAGAGAGAAGGGGGGGAGGAACAGAAAGCATCAACTCCCATATGTGCCTTGACCAGGCAAGCCCAGGTTTTCGAACCGGCGACCTCAGCATTTCCAGGTCGACGCTTTATCCACTGTGCCACCACAGGTCAGGCGGCAGCGCCATCTTTAACAAAGTGAGCATAATATATTTTATCTGCCCAACACTTAACTATATTCTAGTATTCAAGACACTGTGTTATTAAATACAACGTGATATGATATCCTGCTCACAAAAATTAGGGGATATTTAAAAAATGAAAATGAAGATATAAAAATATCCCCTAATTTTTGTGAGCAGTATACTAATAGCTACCGTTTACTGAGTATTTGCTTGGTACTGTATTAGGTACTTTCCAAATATTAAGTTATTTAATTCTTATAACAATTCTCTAAAAGAACTATAATTCCCTTTCTTTTGCAGGTAAGGAAGCATACTCAGAGAATTGAAATAATTTAACCAATGTCACATGTCTATTAAGGGGAAGAACCAGGATTTTATAGTCGGGTCCATTTGACCACAAAGCCTGTGTTCTTTCAATAAGATAACAAACCAACCTTTATTGGGCTTGAGGTCAGAGAGACCTGATGAAGTTGTGACTCTATCACCAATAGAGTGACTTTAGCTTTGTGACTTTAGGTTGTTCTCTTCAACTGTAAAGTGGGTCTGGTGTACAGCCCACTTTACAGCACCCATGTGAGGCCCAGTGGGATACAGTTAAAAAGCCGAGGTGTTGCCTGTGAGCTCTGACAAAATGAAGCAGATTCACTAAAAGGCTTTTACTTTGAAATCATTGGGAATGTACTCAGCCTTTATTTTGGAGGGCTGTGTGGGAGAAAATCCTTGGAAGCGATCTATGAATATTTTACGGTTTTTGAAACAAATGTCATTTTATCTTTCGGTCACTGAAGTCTGTATGGCAGGCGCTTCATTTACGAATGACAGTTCTTGCAAAAGGAGGAGTTCTTCCCATAGAGCACAAACAGCGGCTAGATTGATCAAGACAGCTCTTTGCAGAAATCATGATATGTCAGATTCTCTCCTGTTATTACCAACTTTGACTTGTTTTAGTCAGTGTATTTGAATTAGCATAGCTTTCCCACAATACAGAATACTTTGGGCAAAGATAATTGAATGTACATGTGCATTTAACATTTTTTATTATTTTGTTTTATTTTTAATTTTTATTAATTTTAATTTATTGCGTTAACATGGATTCAAGTGTCCCACTCAATGTAACACCCTCATCCCCACCCCATTGTCCCCTATTACCCCTCCTTTGCCCCCCTCCCCCAATTCCTTTCCCCCTTCCCTCTGGGATTTGCTGTCCTGTTGTCTGTGTTGGTTGAATAAGTTTATAAATATGATATATATGTTTGCTCACTTATAGTTTGCATTGGGTGTGGGGGACGGGCTGTAAACAGGCAAGGTCCTTATAGCCTAAGGCTTAGTTTTAAGACTAAGCCTTTCCCACCCTAAATGACTTTGTATCAGAGACTTCCTTGTTTGTATATTGGATTAAAGGTTTTGATTTCTACACTATAAAATGGAGCAGTGGAGCCCATGCTGGAGGAGAGCAGAGAAAGGCCACATGGAGGAGAGGAGAAGCAGCCAAGATGGCGGAGTGCTGAAGGAGAAGCCAGTTTGTGCAGAGTTTGTGCAGAGAGAAGGAGATGGTGAATAAGGCTGGTGAGGTACAAACCTTTGATTCTAGGAAATTCAGACAAGTTAGTGGCTTTGGGAGCCCTGAATGGAAAGGGAAGTGTTTTCCCACTGTGTGTATTTCTTGCCTGTCAGGTACAAGCTAGGATTAAAGGTAATGGCCCACCAGTTCTTGGCTCCGTGGTTTCATTACTGTCTGTCTGAATCAAATGCGAACCTGCATGGACCAGTCAGCTGTGATGGTGGCCATGGCTACTGGCTTTACACATGCATTAAGGGTTCCAAAATGATTCACTACTGCCCTTCTCTTAAGTTGCTCCTAGCCTAGTGAGAGGAAACATTCATGCAGCCTACTTACAAGACGGTATGACAGAACCCTTCCGGGACTGTGTGCAGAGCTATAGAAGCAGAAATTCATTCTGAGTGTATGTTGAAGAGCTGAAGTCCCTACAGAGAAGATGATATTGGACTTGAATAGTTTGGACTGGTTTGACTCATTCCATCATGAGCTTTGTGATGGAATAGCATTCAGGGCATAGCGGAATCATGTTAATAAAAGCAGAGATGAGCAGGCGCTTGGCTCACTCAGGCAATACTGAGTGTGCGGTTCTGGCGAATGCATTTGCCGCATTGCAGGGATGGATGATGGCCGGAGATGGAGCTGGAGAGCAAAGTTGGAACTAAGTTTTCAAGGTTCTTGCAGCGACGCTAAGGATTTTGGATTCCATTCTGGAGGCACTAGTGAGCCTTTAAACATCTTTAAGTCAGGGATGGTGTAATGTGGTGTGCCGAGGACTGATCACAATGGTGGTAACGTGGAGGTTAGGGTGAAAGGGCAGGAACTAGAGGCAGGAAAACCTTTGAGGAGGTGAATGAATAAAGGGGATGAGAGATCAGGCCTGAAAAAAGGCAGCAGTGGGAGGGAAGGCAAAGATAGAACGGGTTGGAGAAATTATCTGAGGTTGAAACCTGAGGAAGGACCAGTGAGTGAGTTCAAGCATTTTTAGCATGGGCAGCTGTAAGAATGGGGTTGGTATTTATTGAAATAGGGAAACCAAGACGCAAACCAAGCTGGGGCAGGGTGACATGATAAATTTGTCTCTTGAACATGTTAGAGACTAAAGTTAATCTGAGATATTTATTGAAGGTGGATGTCAAATAAGCTGATGACTCATAATATATATTTTCAGCCCTGAAATAGCTCACCGGAGCAGTCTAGATTGGAGATAGCAATTTGTGAGTCACCAGCAGAGAAGCAATAATTGAGTCCGTAGGAGTAGATGAGATCACCGAGGAAAACAAGAATTGAGAACAACCTTTGTATATTACCTGGCATAGCTGTCTAAAAATGGATTTGAATGCGTAGACTAGTGTTGACTGACTAATAACTCAAATGCAGACAGTCTCTCTCCAGCGCCCACGACTGGGAACACAGCCTGCTTCATTCTGAGAGGCTGATCTGATGGCCAAAACAACTTCCAGTAGCCGCATGGGACTCTCTTTTAAAACCAAGTAAGGGCCTGGGCTTCCTCCCTAGCTTTAGAATTGCATCTGCATACTCCGCTGAGGATGCCTGCCCTTCTTGATCTTGGAATGAGCAGAAGGCGAAGGGAGCTCAGCTTGCTTTTGTGTGAGGTATGTGGAGTTTTTCGTAAAGGAGAATTTGTGGCAAGACCTAGTCCAGTGTATCCCCTGGCCTGTTCCATTATTTGGCAGCCAGGAAGATAGAAACGCGTTATGATTCTTTGTAGCACTCCAACCAAATTGGAATAGAATAGCATTTCTTTAATGCACATCCTGTATTGTACTGAACAATAGCTGGCAAATAATATTAGTAGATTTGCCACACTGTTATTTTTCCACTCCTACTGTTGTAAAGTGCCAAAAGCTACAGAATTAATATTAATATTTTAGGAAGTTTAAATAACATTTTATTAATTTGGGCTAAGCGTGCAGAAAGATTTTATAAGTGTAATTTCTATGCTTGTGTGATTAGCATCAAAACTAAGATGGCCAATGGCATTTTGTTGTAAATGCAGAAGAGGAAGGAGACTTGGATTCCCTGACCTTCCCCCATACCTATGGGAGGAGGGGTGAATAACTAGCCAGGTACAGGAAGAAAAGATTAAATTAAAATCTTTTCTTGTACTGATGAACCATTTACAGGCATCTGTCTCTATGGAAACTACCCCTCCCCTCCTGAAAGCATGTAGTTAATGTATGTATCTCTAAACAAAAGGTATAAATTTATGCGGTGATGTCAGGTTTTCTCTCCTCTCATGTATAATTAGGAGTATATAAACAGCCCCTGAACTGTTTTTGGGGGCTTCACAATTTGGGTCTGTTGCCCTGTGTCAGCCTTATGCGGCTGGCATATTTAATAAATTTCTTCCTTTAATAAAACTTTTCAAAAACTTACTTGGACTACGTGCCTCTACGAACACCCACGGATTTGTGGATTTAGTTACTTTACAACACTATCTTATACAAAAAGAGGCTTGTGCACATTAAATATGAGACATAAGATAATGTTGGTTGTATTTTAGATGGAAATTGGCTCTCCATCTATATCATTGGAGTAGATGTAGTCATGAACAGGCGTCCCCAAACTACAGCCCGTGGGCTGCATGCGGCCCCCTGAGGCCATTTATCTGGCCCCCCGCTGCACTTCTGGAAGGGGCACCTCTTTCATTGGTGGTCAGTGAGAGGAGCACTGTATGTGGTGGCCCTCCAGTGGTGTGAGGGACAGTGAACTGGCCCCCTGTGTAAAAAGTTTGGGGACCCCTGGTCATGAAGTTATTATCACATTTTTGTTATCTAGATGAATTGCTGAAGCAAAACGAAAATTCAGCTTCCTTCCATTGCCTTTAGTCTAAGTCGGATTCCAGGGTCCATATTATGTACTTATGTTTATAATTTTAAATACTCTGATCTGTGCATGTTAAGAGAGAGTGTTATGTACTGATATGCCCTGGGCTTACAGCTGAACTTCACCATTTCCTAGCTGAGGGAGTTAAACAAGATACTCAATTTCACAGATGGTTTTAGTATTTCTTTTTCTAACTTTAAAATGGGAATAATTGTAGCACCAATCTCTCGGGATTCTTGTGAAGATTAAGTGAGATAATGAATGGAAAATGACAAGGTCAGCATATATAGAGTTCTGTTTTTTCCTTTCCTTAACATGAATGAAGCTAGCATTTCTCAAAATATATTCTTTTGAACTTGAATCCCTCTAAATGCTTTTTCAAAAAAAGAATTGCTTATTGTTCAACTGAATTTGTTCTTAGAAAGAATAGATATTAACATATTTAATAGTACCAAACTCTACCCTAAACCATTTTTTTTTTGGTGGTGGTGGTTTATTTTTTAAACCTAGCATTTTCCAAATTTATTTTGTCATTGTACCTTTTTTTTTCTCGGAACACCCAATAACAGCCCATGCTATTGACAAGGTACATTTTGGAAAAGGTGAGTTTAGTCATCAGGTCCAGGTGCTATTCTCTCTCAATTTGGCCTCATTGGACCACAGCTCCCCTATGATATCATGAGGGGCTACATCACGTCTGCTTAGAAGTTTGGAGTTGCTGACGTCACAGTAGACAGGACCAGGGTTCAGGGAAACTGAGTTTCCCTTGCAATTCTGCCATTCCCCTATTGTCAGGGAAGAACTCGTGTGAAAATAATAGAAAGAACTTTGAAAATTAAAAATTCAAACTATTTTGAGAAAGGGGTTAACACCTTTACTAGGAAAAGTGTCAGAGCAGTGACTATAGAATGAGGGGCTAGAGGTTGAACCGTGTTGCTTTCCTTTTCCATTGAGTGCACTTGGACCGCATCAGCTACCTGCCGGAAAACATTTTCAACTCCTGGGTTTCTGAATAATTAAAAATGATTCCCAGATGAATGTGCCTGAATGTCCATAGCTCTGTCTTTTGTCCGTGTTCTTGTTCTTCCTTACTAAGCCTTTTCCCAGTATGGGCTGTCGTTTAACATTATATAGCTGTGGCTCTTGCTGAATATTAAGTACTGAATTGTAATTAAGACGCTCAGTGGAAAAGAAGATTGTTAAAGGATTTAAGAAACAGGTTTAATTAATAGGTTTAACGTGCAGCCTTCTCATACTGTTTAACTTTATGTCCACCTGTAATGTGTTTATTTTCTGGTAGGAGACATTAAGGAAAGTGATGTTGCTTTAACATTAAACACTGTGTAAGGATGCAAAGTCTCTTGTTACTGTTTTTTTTTTTTTAAGATTTTATTTATTCATTATAGAGTGGAGAGAGAGAGAGAGAGAGAGAGAGAGAGAGAGAGAGAGAGAGAGAGAAGGAGAGAAGGAGGGGAGGAGCAGGAAGCATCAACTCCCATATGTGCCTTGACCAGGCAAGCCCAGGGTTTTGAACCTGCAACCTCAGCGTTTCCAGGTTGATGCTTTATCCACTGTGCCACCACAAGTCAGGCCTCTTGTTACTGTTTTAATACTAGTTTTGTTCTGCTATTTTGTTGGTTAAGTGTTAATGGTGATTACTTACATAACTCATTTCCTTTCTGCATCTGGAAAAACGTAGGTGATACTCTGAATTAGCTTTGTAAAACTTGAGGAAGATTAACACTGTGTTTTCTATAGTTTCAAAGTTGGCACTGCACATGGTAGAGACTTACACATCAGTATTATGTTTATTGGGCTTTTCTATCTTTGAAAATACAAATATCTAAAATGTTAGTCACTCTCCCATCGTGAAGCGAGAGGGCTTTAGAAATGATTTTTATTGTTTGCTGGTTTTTTTTTTTTTTCTGTATTTTTCTGAAGCCGTAAAACGGGGAGAGACAGTCAGACAGACTCCCGCATGCGCCCAACCGGGATCCACCCGGCACGCCCACCAGGGGGCGACGCTCTGCCCACCAGGGGGCAATGCTCTGGCCCTCCGGGGCGTTGCTCTGTTGCGACCAGAGCCACTCTAGCGCCTGGGGCAGAGGCCGAGGAGCCATCCCCAGCGCCTGGGCCATATTTGCTCCAGTGGAGCCTGGGCTGCGGGAGGGGAAGAGAGAGACAGAGGAAAGAGAGGGGGAGGGATAGAGAAGCAGATGGGCGCTTCTCCTGTGTGCCCTGGCCGGGAATCGAACCTGGGACTTCTGCACGCCAGGCCGACGCTCTACCACTGAGCCAACTGGCCAGGGCCCTGTTTGCTGTTTAACTACTTTGAATACTCAAGTTCCACAAAGAGATTCTAGTTTTATGGAAGTTGATTTTCATCATATAAAACAGTATTCCTGGCAATAGAGATAAACATCATCCTTCATCATAAACTACTTTTTCCTTTACTTGATGTACAGAGGCAGTTTTGACACAAAATTGGCAGAAAATGTTCCAGTCCCCTTTTCTCTCTCTCTTTTTTTTTGGTCAGGAAGTTTTTACTTTATCTTTAAAATAAATTGTATCTATGGAATCTTAGAAATGAAATCAGTAACCTAGCATTGTTATTCTCTACAGAAACATTTCTAAAGATAATAGAAATAGTATTTTGCAAATTGAATTTGAATGTCAGACTTCTGAAGCTGTATCTTTAAAGATACAATGTAAGAAATATTTGGTGCTCTTTAATTTATGTTGTTTCTATTGCAATAATGTTATAGAGAGCTTATTAGAATGTTACATTGATTTTTTTATTTTATTGTCATATTGATTCTGATACCTAGAGTCTTTGGCTTTCTCTTTAAGGGATATTATAAGCCACATTTAGAACCATGTAAATACCAAAATGAATTTCAACAAAATCTGTGTTGGTCTTATAGTAAGTTTATTAATAATTATGTTGCCGTCTTTTGTCAGAAAGAACACAATAATGAAAACCACGTTTCTCTTTTTACATACGTAATTGGATGAGATCACCAGATGCTGATGTTAAGAGCAACAGGAAAAGTTGAAAATGGGCACTGCATGGAAAAATAGTAGAACCAATTAGCTCTGTCAAACACCATATGACCAAGTATAGGGGAGAAAAATAGATTTTGACCATGAACTGACCTCAGGTCACTTAATAATGGAAAGAAACAGCAATATGGCCCCTCTTAGAGTTCTTTTAGGCTTTTGATATTAGCAGAAAATACCTTGGAAATTGATACATCATGTTCAGTGTTTGAAAATTCACATTAGATTAATTTTGTTTTTTTGAACATTTTATTATGATAATTTTCAGACATAAAGAGAAGTTGAAAAAATTATATTATGAACACCTATATATCTGCCACCTAGATTCTACTATTAACATTTTGCTGTATTTGCTTTATTACCTATCCATGTATTCATTTTTCTGTTCATCCATTTTTCCATCTTACTATTTTATGTATTTGAAAGTAAGTTGTGCACATCCAGTACCTTCAGTCGGGAACACTTCAGTGTTCACTATCATTAACTAGAGTTTAGAATTTATTTATGGTTCTTTCTTCAAGATAAAATTACCCGAGTGAAATGTACAGATCTTAAGTGTGTTATATAATAAATTTTGGCAAATGCATGCACTTCTCTAACTAAGAAATTTATCAAGACAAAAAACAGCCTGACCTGTGGTGGCGCAGTGGGTAAAGCGTCAACCTGGAACGCTGAGGTCACTGGTTTGAAACCTGGGCTTGCCTGGTCAAGGAATATATGAGAGTTGATGCTTCCTGCTCCTCCCCACCTTCTCTCTCTCCTCTCTAAAATGAATAAATGAAATTTAAAGAAAAAAGAAAAGATAAAGAACATTGCAGTCACTCTATAAAGTTCCCTTATGCCTCCTCAAGTCCTGCCCTTACTCCCACCTTCAAAGACAGCCATTCTTGGGTATTTTTCATCATATATTTATTAACTTAGCTTCTTCTAGAACTTTACGTGAATGGAATCTTGCAGAATGTACTTATTTTCGGTAAAGCTTCCGTCATTCAGGGTCATGCTTTTGAGATTCATCTATGTAGTTGTGTGTATTGATAGTTTATTTCCTTTCATTGGTGAATAATGTCCGTCCTGTGAATTTATCGCTGCTCATTTACTCCTCCCTATTGATGACTACTTCACCTGTTACCGGTTTGGAACTATTAATAAATAAAAGTGCTTTGCTTTGCTTGTGTATAAACACCTAGGAATAGAATTACTGAATCATAGGGTTGGTGTATGTTTGCTTTTTAAGAAACTGCCAGACATTTTTTCTGAAGTGCACCGTTTTATACTTCCACCAAAATCTATGAGCATCTTGGTCATTCACATCAACACCTGCTATTGTCAGTCTTTTTAAATTTAACTATTCTGGTGGATGTGTGTATATTGTATTATGCTCATTTTTAAGTGCTTATTTTAATATGTACTTAACTAATGACTAATGATGTTCAGCCCCTTTTCATGTGTTCATTAATCACATTTATCTCCTTTCTGTGAAATCAGTTCAAATCCTTTGTCCATTTTAAGGTTTGAATATTTGTCTTTTTATTAAGTTGAAAGAGTTCTTTACATATCCTGGAAAGCAGTCTTGAGATATTTTATATGAATATTTTCTCCTAGTTTGTGCCTAACTTATTCATTTTTTAAATGATATATTTTGTGGAGAAGTTTTCCATTTTGTTTGATTATAATTTCTCAGAATCAATCTTATTACTTTTTGTGTCCTGTCTCAAAAACCTTCATTTCCCCTTAATGTCACATTTTGGATGTATATTTATTACTTACAAATTGGTGTATTCATTTTTTAAAAATTTACCAAAGGATAAACAAATTCAAATATATGGTGATGGAAGATTATTTGACTCTGGGTAGTAGTCATACAATTTAATATGAAGATTATGTGTCATAGAAATGTACACCTGAAACGTATTTAATCTTAATATCACTAGAATATTCAACATAGACAAAATAAAAACTGACTCTTCTTCAGATCTATGTCAACAATTGATTGAGAAAAAGTATATCAGAATTTTGAAAAGATTTTTAGTACCATTATGGTTGAATAATTTTGGATACCATATTAAAGGTTTTAGTTATGTTTAAATTTTTTTTAAGTGAGAGGAGGGAAGATAGACTCCTGCATGCACCTCGACTGGAATCCACCTAGCAACCCTGGTCTGGGGTCGATGCTCTAATCAACTGATCTATCCTCAGTGCCCCGAGGCGGACTCTGGGACCAGCTGAGCCATTAGCTGTGGGAGAGGAAGAGGGAAAGTAGGGGAAGAAGTAGAGAGAAGCAGATGGCCACTTCTCCTGTCTGCCCTGACTAGGGATCGAATCCGGGACTTCCACATGCTGAGCTGATGCTCTATCCACTGAGCCAACTGGCCAGGGCCAGTTGTGTTTAATTTTTGAAAGCGCTTTTATAGATTTTTATTTCATTAGAGGAAGAGACAATGAAGCAAAAATGGAAATGAAAACAAAACCAAGAATCTTACCCATTGCAGAACCAGAGTGGATCGTGTTATAGGTGGATTGAGTGTACTTTGGGGCCAATTGTTCAAAGAATCAATAAACATGAAGAATTTTGCAAGGATTGGAAAGCCCACTATGTAGTGCTGAGTTAGAGACTGCCTGTTGCCAAAAATCTACTTAGACCCTGGCCGGTTGGCTTAGTGGTAGAGCATTGGCCTGGCATATGGACATCTTGTTTCGATTCCCGGTCAGGGCACACATGAGAGGCAACCATCTGTTCCTCTTCCTCTCCCTCTACCTCTTCTTTTCTTCTTCCCCTCCCACAGCTAGTGGCTCGGTTGGTTTAAGTGTTACTAGCTTGGTTGATCTGAGCGTCGGCCCCAGACAGAGGTTGCCAGGTGGAGCCCAGTCTGGGTGTATGCAGAAATCTGTTTCTCTATGTCCCCTCCTCTCACTGAAAACATCTCCTACGTAAGACAATAATCAGAAGTCCAGTGTCTACAAGCTTCTGATTCTAGTTAGGAGACCTCAGGGTTCTCTAAAACAGTGATCTTCACTGGACTGTAGAATGAAGAATAATAGTTCACTCAGTTATATGTGGGGATATTATTCTTGTTATACTTACAAGTTTTGATGTGAAAAATTGTACCCCAGATCTACTTTTATTTGTGGCCCTGACGGCTAATAGCACAGGGCTTTCCACTAGATTCACAGTAGCCCGTTATGAATGTGTGTGTGTTTGCATGCACACAGTATGCGTACACACACACACACACACACACACATACATTTTTGTGTGTGGGAAGTGGGTTTTGGAGTACTGGTCATGGCAGTAAGTATTTAACTATTTACAGAAAATCAGCAGTTTTTCCAGTGGTTTTCTTGGCAATCTGCCAGGTTTCCTTCCCACCCATTTCTGTTAACCCAAGAGGCAGATTTGTTCATGTTTATCTGCTCAGTGCCCATAGCAACCTGGGAACAATCATATGATCAGTGGTAAAATCTCTATAAAGAGGTCAGAGAGGTTTTGGGCTGGTGTCTCAGTAGATAGAGCATCGGTCCAGTGTATGGACATCCTGGGTTCAATGCCCGGTCAGGGCACACAGGAGAAATGACCATCTGCCTCTTCCCCCCTCCCTCTCTCCCTTCTCTGTCTTCCTCTCCCCGCAGCCAGTGACTTGATTGTTTCAAGCGTAGCCCTGGCTGCTGAGGATAACTCTGTCAGAGCTTGACAGCCTCAGGTAGTAAAAATAGCTTGCTACTCAAGCATCAGCCCAGATGGGGTTGCCAGGTGAATCCCCATCAGGGCACATGCGGGAGTCTGCTTCACTATATCTTTTCTCCTCTCACATAAGAAAAAAAAAAGAGGCCAAAGAGATTTTTAACTCCTTAGACAATGAAAAGTTACCTTAGGGGGTCTAAGAAACCCACTTCTCTTTATTTCAGCCTACTATTTCCTCTAATCTCAACATCCCAGTATGTGTGCTTTTGAGCTTTGAGGTAGCAGTATTGAATGCATTGAAGGGTAATGGATGGATTGTAGATAAAGATTGGTGATTCGATTTGTATACCTTTTTCTTCACTCTTATGTATTTCTTTATTTATTTCCATTACAGAAAAAGCTACTATGGAGGAAATTGGGCCAGTTTTAGCTTTTCAGGACTGTTGTCCTGGATAAAAGAATACCAGGTAAAGTTCTTATCTACTTTTTTAATCTACGAGGTTTTAATGTGTATCACAGACTTGAAGAAAACCCTAGTCTCCGTCTGTAATATAGAATTAGTACCTCTGTAATATAGAATTAATTTTTATTTATTTATGTATTTATTACTTTTTTTTCCTCGTATTTTTCCAAAGTGGGAAGTGGGGAGACACAGAGATAGACTCCTGCATGTGCCCGACCGGGATCCACCTGGCATGCCCACCAGAGGGTGATGCTCGGCCCATCTGGGGCATTGCTCTGTTGCAGCCAGAGCCATTCTAGCACCTGAGGCAGAAGCCATAGAGCCATCCTCAGCGCTCGGGCCAACTTGCTCCAATGGAGCCTTGGCTGTGGAGGAAAAGAGAGAGACAGAGAGAAAGGAGAGGGGGAAGGGTGGAAAAGCAGGTGGGCACCTCTCCTGTGTGCCCTGGCTAGGAATTGAACTCAGGACTTTCACACGCCTGGCCGAAGCTCTACCTCTGAGCCAACCAGCCAGGGCCAATACCTAATTTTTATATCCTTAACAAAAATTATCCAGTCACCATTTCAGCTACTATTTTTCCAGTGCCTTCAAAATATAGATATCACTTTTTAAATATAAATAGATATGTTGGCTAAAGAATAGATCCTATATACTTGATACCATTTTGTAATTATTTGATGTGTCCAAATACAAGGCAAGTTTTTTCCCCAAAATAGTCTTTCAGAAAAAATATTTCACTTCTCATAAAATCTCAGCTATACTAGTTGTCCTTTCAGTTAGTTTATTATAGTAAAATAACTCACTTTCTGGGGAAGATACGTTCATTTTTAATGATCTCAGTCATTATTGCTTTTGCATAATTATAAAAGTGTTTCACCTGACTGAGTCAGCAAAAACAAAAAGCAAGGAAAATAATTTAACCCTTTGATAGTGAGTTTTTTTCATGCTGGCTGACCCCCAGGCGTATTTTTTCAAAAAATGAAATTAGTTCCAGTTTTATTAACTTAAAATCATATTTGTTTGATAACCAATTTATGGAAACCAGAAGAACATACATTTGCCTTTTTAAAATCTTGCCTTACACATTTTAAAAATAAATCGATTGTACTCTGAATGGTCAGGAGGCATGAGGACATACATGAACTTTTGTGCTACTGAAAGGGTTAATATAAATTTAATAATTTTTCCCCCAAGGGTAGGATCTCACTGATCTGTTGTTTATCACTGTAAAGAAGTTTTTTAGGGCTTATTTAAAGAATAATAATGGGGACAGGTTGGTTATGTCATGGAGTTTGTCAATTATTATGAGACCGCTTTAAAGAAAAAGCTGTTCTAATTTTAGATAAATGTTGTATGTCGCTTGAAATGAAATTCCTACAGAGAGCATCATGACATGTGATGATGGAATCAGAAACTGCTATATCTTCAAAGAAACCTGTATAATTATATTAACTAGTGTCACCCAAAAAAAATTCAATTAAAAATCAACCAAAAATAAAATAATCGTTAAAAAAGAATCTAGGCAGTTCAGAAAGGAGGATGCTATACACTAGAAAATTGTATTAACTAAAATAATACAGCTAAGACTTCATAAGTACTTACCATGTGCTAAGCACCACACTAAGCATTGTAGTTGTACTGATTAGTTTTATGATGCACATGACCCAAAAAGTGTTTCTAGTCATGACAAAGACATTGATGTTGAGGAGGCAATGAAGGTTCAGTTTGAATAATATTGTTGCATAGAAATGAGAGTATGGAGAAACAAGCTAAAGGAGACATTAAAATGTTTTATCTATTTGCCTTAAGTATTCATATATTTAACTTTATCAGAAACCCTTTTTTGAACTTAATTCTTGGGAAGTATATGTGCGGGTCACCTGATGTTGAGACGTATTTACTACTAAATACTTCCATGAGAAAATTTAATCTAGATTTTTCAAACAACAACGAAAAACCTGGGCTTGTCTGAGTGGAAAACTTTCGGTGAGTGAAGGGATTTTAAAAATAATAAATTTAGTAATGAGTTAGATTTATTACACCAAAAATATTTTTGTAGACATTTAATATTTCACTTACTTCAGCATGTTGATGCGGTCACCATGTCCTTTTCTGCCTCAGTCTCTGTACCTGGCCCCCAGCTCTATTCTCAGGCCAGTAACCCCATGTTTGCACGCTCACAGTTCCTTTAATTCACCTTTACTTCTCTTGGCGTTGAGATGTTTAGGACTACTTAATAATCACACTTGATTATAAGAGCTGCCTACCACTGCTTTTCTTCAGTTTAAAATGTTAAATTCAAGACAATGAAATTTTTTTGTTTATTGGGGTGACATTGGTTAATATGATTATATAGGTTTCCGGTATACATCTCTGTGGTACATGATCTGTATATTGCGTTGTGTACCCACCACCCAAAGTCAGATCATCTCCATCACTAGATATTGACCCCCTTTGTACTTTACTACCTCCCCACCGTGCTTTCCCTTTCCCCTGGTAATGACCATACTGTAAGACAAGGAAACATTTTTCTGAAGTGAGAAGAGGGGGGCAGAGAGACAGACTCCTGCATGCGCCCTGAGCAGGTTCTACCTAGTAAGCCCCTTACTGGTGATGCCCTGCCCATCTTGGACTGTTGCTTGGCAACCGAGCTAGTTTTAGTACCTGAGGCAGAGGCTCCACGGATCCATTCTTAGCCCCTGGTGCCAGATTGATCAAACCAATCGAGTCATGGCTGCAAGAGGGGAAAAGAGGGAGAGAGGGAGGATGGGGAAGTGAAGAGGGAGGGGATGAAGCAGATGAACAGATGATCTATTCTCCTGTGTGCCCTGACTAGAAATTGAACCTGGGACATCCATACACTAGGCCAGTGGTTCTCAAAATGTGATTCAGGGCACACTAGTGCGCCCTAAAAGATTTCCAGGTGCACCCTATGGTATTCCAGAGAAATATGTGCCTGTTAGGGACCAAAAAACCAACAGGGTTTTTGGAGTTTAGATTTTGGGGGGACAGAGGTGTGGGGAATTGGTTGTAAGCTGAGAGTCTACCCAACCCCCCACCTCACTTGCCTGATTAGGTTGCAAAAGGCTGTTAAGCTGTGGTGCTGAATTGTTTACACTACCCTCCATGTTCCCTGGAAAGACTGGAGGCAAGTTTCTTCTATCTTTTGTTTGGTGTCAAGTTAAGATGATATGTATGGTGGGAGTTTTCTGCACTCAACACAATTAAGAGTAAAAAGAGAGGAATTCTTCAATGTATTGATGAGGAAATGAGAGTTTGCCTTTCAAATATATGCCCAAACATTGAAGAAATCGCTAGGACACATCAGGCTCATGTTTCTCAGAAATACAAGAATGAGAAAACTTAACACATTTCACCGGGATCTGCCGAATTTACTAAATCTTACTAAGAATGAATCTATAGCCTGATCTGTGGTGGCACAGTGGATAAAGCGTCGACCTGGAAATGCTGAGGTCGCCGGATCGAAACCCTGGGCCTGCCTGGTCAAGGCACATATGGGAGTTGATGCTTCCAGCTCCTCCCCCACTTCTCTCTCTCTGTTTCTCCTTTCTCTCTCTCTCTGTCTCTCCCTCTCCTCTCTAAAATGAATAAATAAAAAAATAAAAAAAAGAATGAATCTATATATATATATATAAAAAGATAACTTTTTTGTCATTTTGGTTTTTTTTAACCTCTCTTTTTTACGAATTCTAAAAAGCATAACTCAAAAAATGTAAAAATGTTTTCTTAATATCAGAATAAATTTAATATCGTTGTATTTATTTCATTTAATTACCATAAAAGCATGCTTGGACTTTATATTATTTTTCTTTAATATTTGACTTAATTATTATAGCATATTTCTCAGAAATTTGTATATAATGCACCTACAATTATTTGTAGGATTTAAAATGCGTCCTGACTTTAAAAAGTTTGAGAACCACTGCTCTAGGCCGATGTTCTACCACTAAGCCAACAGGCTAGGGCCACAAGGAAACTTAAAAAAACTATTGCCATACTCTGTCAAATCTGTAAATTTGGAAATTTTCTGAGATACATTTACTTAGAACAAAGAGTATGACAGTTATATTTCACTACTCATTCTCTGGGTATATATAATATATTTTGTAAACTTTTTTTCTCTGAGATACTTATCAAATAGATTAAATTTTTAAACAGATTAAAATTTGATCCATGACATTTGGGAAAGGTATGTTTTGACATCTTCAAAAATTCCCTATATTCAAACATTGCTGTATCATAACTTTCTCCATGAACTGCAAGTACGAATTATCAAAAATTTTAAAGGATCACTTTCAATCTTTAGTGATAATTTATATCATTTATTATACTTTCTTGTTTTGATTGTCTTTCAGAATACAAAATAGTAAGGGGTTGGTTATTATTGATTACTGAAGTCCTTAGTTATGTTGAGCTGAGTCCTTTTCAAAAACATGTTTACATTTATTCAATATTTGACATGGTTAGTGATCACCCTTCGAGGATCCGAGAGTAAGGAGAAGGAAATAATTTTGAAGCTGCAATTTTGGCAACAAAATGTAAACACTTGATTATTAACAAGTAATAATTGGAACAGAGAAGCTTGAGTCTTAGCAGATGGAGCATTAGTAGTCCTAGCTTTTAAGCAATGTCAAAACAGCTGTCAAATGACTACATCAAAATATCAAACAAATATCCTGATAGAAATCTGTAAACCAGACCTAGCTTTTGCTAGGTTAGAGTTTATATGTTGTTTTCCTTTCCTTTCTTCGAAGTTGGCAGACTGCTGCTGGAGTCCCTTCGGTGACAAAACGAGCTATCCCTCTTTGAGGTTAACGGGATGAAAGGAAAAGCGTGAATTTATAAACATACAGATTTTCTCAGAATAGGAGAGGTTCAGATTGTTCAAATAATTGAAATTTCTCACCTGTATTTTGTTTAGGAAAACAGCGATGTTGTTAATGAAAGTGCAGCCTGGCAAGAACAGATCCTTGAAAGTGAAGAAGCCATTGCTCTTAGCAAGGTGGACAGAACCATTCAGCATGTGGAAGTGTTTTGTTATGCCAGGTATGAAAATTATTAGGATATACTAAGTTAATTACTTTTTAAACTTCTTAGGAAAAAGCCAATAGAGATAATGTAGCATTGGTTGCTATGCATCTAATAGATATGCTGGTTTGCCTTTTTTTTTTTTTTAACAATTCATTTTAGAGAGAGAGGAAGGGCAGGAAAAAGACAGAGAGATTTGTTGTTCCACTTATTTATGCATTTATTGGTTGATTCTTGTATGTGCTCTGATGGGGGATTGAAATCACAGCCTTGGTGTATTGGAACAATGCTCTAACCAACTGAGCTACCTGGCCAGGGCCTTGTTTGCCTGTTTAACAATGTAACTTTAATTTTTTCTGTTTAGATACTAATATCTTACATTAATGACTTATAATTTACTAAGCTCTTCTAAATTCATTATCTTATTTGATTCTTACCAGTAACCTGTGCTAGGATAGGGCAGATGGTATTAGTTGCCTTTATTTTTCTCAGATTCTTCAGTAAAACTAAAGAAGAGTAATATGCTGAATGCCCCATCGTTTGCTAAATGTGAAGGCCACACCCAAGCTTGGTAGTAGTGGAGCCTAAGATTAAAACCCAGAGTCTAGTGTTCTTCTAACTCTTCTTAGATAATATGCAAAGTAGCAAAATGGAAAATACAGACCACTCATCTTAGATAATTTGTATAGTATAATGGACAATTATAATTTAAAATGTAAAAAATCAGATTGAGTAGTCATAACATTTGGGGACACGTGTAAATAAGGATAGAACAGTGGGAAGTAGGAATGTTTTGAGTGTCTCTGACAGAAAATTCATTGTTTTAAAACATTTGAAAAAGTTTATTTCTTCAAATGACAGGGTTGACAGTCTGAAACGTAGCAATCACATATTTCAGCAGTTATAGACTTGAGGGGTTTAGAACATCAGACTGTCACACATTTTTTTTTTCTGTATTTTTCTGAAGCTGGAAACGGGGAGAGACAGTCAGACAGACTCCCGCATGCGCCCAACCGGAATCCACCCGGCACGCCCACCAGGGGCGATGCTTTGCCCACCAGGGGGCGATGCTCTGCCCCTCCGAGGCGTCACTCTGTCGTGACCAGAGCCACTCCAGCGCCTGGGGCAGAGGCCAAGGAGCCATCCCCAGCGCCCGGGCCATCTTTGCTCAATGGAGCCTCAGCTGCGGGAGGGGAAGAGAGAGACAGAGATGAAGGAGAGGAGGAGGGGTGGAGAAGCAGATGGGCGCTTCTCCTGTGTGCCCTGGCCGGGAATCGAACCCGGGACTTCTGCACGCCAGCCGACGCTCTACCACTGAGCCAACCGCCCAGGGCCTCAGACTGTCACACATTTTAATAGTAACTAAAACTTAAAATCCAAGGCATGGCCCTGGCCGGTTGGGCCAGTGGAGGGAGCGACCACACAGCGTGTGGACATCCGGGGTTCAATCCTTTGGTTTTTCTTTAGTCTTTATGTCAATTGGGGTCTGTAGTTTGTAATCACTGAACTGACACATTTTGAATGCAGAGCAAATGATCTCATTTTCAATTTTTGGTTTCTTCAGTTTCATTTTTGGAACTACTTAAAGTAGTAAAGTAAAAGATTGGTGGGAGGAGATTTGTTTGAAACCAGAGAAGTAGAACTCTGCTCTGCGTTCCTCTGGTCGCCCATGAGAGTGTGGAGCAAGAGGAGAACTGGGCTCATGCTCACTGTGTCTCCATGTACTTGGTCAGGGAGCTGGTTGTTAATGTCACGTGAAGCAGGAAGAGCCCCCCTGCAGGTATCTAGAAACAATTGCTTTTAACAAGCTTGTCTATGTCTAAAAACTGTTGTTGGGTTTTCATTCATTTATTTATTTTTTTGTGACAGAGAAAGAGAGAGACAGATAGGGACAGAACAGACAGGAAGGGAGAGAGATGAGAAGCATCAGTTCTTTGTTGCAGCTCCTTAGTTATTCATTGATTGCTTTCTCATATGTGCCTTGACTGGGGGGCTATACCAGAGCCAGTGACCCTTTGCTCAAGCCGGTGACCTTGGGCTCAAGCTGGCGAACTTGGGGTTTCGAACTTGGGTCCTCTGTGACCCAGTCTGACACTCTATTCACTGAGCCACTGCCTGGTCAGGCTGTTGTTAGGTTTTTCTTTTTTTTTTACAGAGACAGAGAAAGAGAGTCAGAGACAGGGATAGACAGGGACAGACAGACAGGAACGGAGAGATGAGAAGCATCAATCATTAGTTTTTTGTTGCGCGTTGCAACACCTTAGTTGTTCACTGATTGCTTTCTTATATATGCCTTGACCGCAGGCCTTCAGCAGACCAAGTAACCCCTTGCTCGAGCCAGCGACCTTGGGCTCAAGCTTTTGCTCAAACCAGATGAGCCCGCGCTCAAACTAGCAACCTCAGGGTCTCGAACCTGGGTCCTCCACATCCCAGTCAGACGCTCTATCCACTGCACCACCGCCTGGTCAGGCTGTTGGGGTTTTGATAGGAATTGCATTAAAGCTATAGATTAACTTTTGTAGAATTGACGTCTTGATCATTTTGAGTCTTCAGTCCACCAGCACAGTATGTCTCTTCATTGATCTAGGTCCCCTTTGCCTTCTTTGAACAGAATTGTATAGTTTTCAGTATGCCAGTCCTGTATATGTATTATTAATTGTATACCTCTGTATATCATAGCAATTGGAGCATTTGTAGTTGTAAGTGGGTATTGTCTTTTGATTTTGGTTTTCAAATGTTTGTAACTGGTATCTAGAAACACAATTGCTTTTTTATTGTTGATCTTATATCTTGATATCTTGCTGACCTGACTTACCAGTTCTAGGCATATGTTCAGAGAAAACATCTCCAGGTTATTTTGACATTTGATTATGCTGCATTCCCATCATCCCAAGTCAAATTGTCTTCTGTCACCTTCTATTTGGTTTTCTTTGTGCCCCTCCCCTCCCTGCACCCCATTTCTCTCCCCCCCCACCCTGTAACCTCCACACTCTTGTCCATGTCTCTGAGTCTTGTTTTTCTGTCCCACCTATGTATGGAATCATATAGTTCTTAGTTTTTTTCTGATTTATTTATTTCACTCAGTATAATATTATCAAGGTCCATCCATGTTGTTGTAAATGATCCGATGTCATCATTTCTATGGCTGAGTAGTATTCCATAGTATATATGTGCCAAAGCTTTTTAATCCACTCATCCACTTACGGACACTTGGGCTGTTTCCAGATCTGCGGTATTGTGAACAATGCTGCCATAAACATGGGGGTGCATTTCTCCTTTTGAAACAGTGCTATGGTGTTCTTGACGTATATTCCTAAAAGTGGGATAACTGGGTCAAAAGGCAGTTTGATTTTTAATTTTTTGAGGAATCTCCATACTATTTTCCACAGTGGCTGCACCAGCCTGCATTCCTACCAACAGTGCAGGAGGGTTCCTTTTTCTCCACATCCTCGCCAGCACTTATTCTGTGTTGTTTTGTTGATGAGCGCCATTCTAACTGGTGTGAGGTGGTATCTCATTGTGGTTTTAATTTGCATTTCTCTAATGATTAGTGATGTTGAGCAATTTTTCATATGCCTATTGGTCATCTGTATGTCCTCTTTGGAGAAGTGTCGATTCATTTCATTTGCCCATTTTTTGATTGGATTGTTTGTCTTCCTGGTGTTGAGTTTTACAAGTTCTTTATAAATTTTGGTTATTAAACCCTTATCAGATGTATTGTCAAATATGTTCTCCCATTGTATAGTTTGTCTTTTTATTCTGTTATTATTGTCTTTAGCTGTGCAGAAGCTTTTTAGTTTGATATAGTCCCATTTCTTTATCCTGTCTTTTATTTCACTTGCCCGTGGAGGTAAATAGGCAAATATATCACTGCGAGAGATGTCGGAGAGCTTACTGCCTATGTTTTCTTCTAAGATGCTTATGGTTTCATGGCTTACATTTAAGTCCTTTATCCATTTTGAGTTTATTTTTGTGAATGGTGTAAGTTAGTGGTCTAGTTTCATTTTTTTGTAGGTAGCTGTCCAATTTTCCCAACACCATTATTTGAAGAGGCTGTCTTTACTCCATTGTATGCTCTTACCTCCTTTGTCAAATATCAGTTGTCCATAAAGGTGTGGGTTTATTTCTGGTTCTCTGTTCTGTTCCATTTATCTATATGCCTGTTCTTATGTCAGTACCAGGCTGTTTTGAGTACAATGGCCTTGTAGTATAACTTGATATCAGGAAGTGTGATATCTCCCACTTTATTCTTTTTTTTCAAGATTGCTGAGACTATTCGTATTTTCTTTTGGTTCCATATAAATTTTTGGAATATGTGATCTATATGTTTGAGGTATGTCACTGGTATTTTAATTGGTATTACATTGAATTTATCAATTGCTTAGGATAATATAGACATTTTAATGATGTTTATTCTTCTGAACCATGAGCACGGTATATGCTTCCACTGGTTTGTATCTTCCTTGATTTCTTTTATCAACGTTTTATAATTTTCTGAATACAAGTCTTTAATCTCCTTTGTTAAATTTACTCCTAGGTACTTTATTTTTTTGGTTGCAATAATGAACGGGATTGCTTCCTTAACTTTTCTTTCTGACAGTTCATTGTTGGTGTATAAAAATGCCTCTGATTTATGAGTATTAATTTTATACCCTGTCACCTTGCTGAATTCATTTATCAGGTCTAATAGTTTTTTGACTGTGACTTTAGAGTTTTCTATATATACAATATCATATCATCTGCCAGTAATGATAGTTTTACTTCTTCTTTTCCAATTTGGATGCCTTTTATTTCTTCTTCTTCTCTGATTGCTGTGGCTAGGACTTCCAGAAGTATGTTGAGTAAGAGTGGTGAAAGGGGGAACCCCTGCCTTCTTCTTGATCGTTAAGTGGATTGCTTTTAATTTTTGCCCATTAAGTATGATGTTGGCTGAGGGTTTTTCATAGATGACCCTTAACATGTTGAGGTATGTTCCCTATATTCCCACCTTGCTGAGATTTTTGATCATGAATGGTTGCAGAATTTTATCAAATGATTTTTCTGCATCTATTGATATTATCATATGGTTTTCTTCTTCCTTTTGTTTATGTGATGAATCACATTGATTTGCAAATATTGGACCAGCCTTGCCTCCCGAGAATAAATCCCACTTGATCGTGGTGTATGATTTTTTTCATATATTGCTGGATCTGGTTTGCTAATATTTTGTTGAGGATTTTAGCATCTAAATTCATCAGGGATATTGACCTATAATTTTCTTTCTTTGTGTTGGCTTTTCCTGGTTTTCGAATCAGAATTATGCTCACATCATAAAAGGAGCTTGGAAGTATTCCTCTTGATTTTTTTTTTTTTTTTGTATTTTTCTGAAGCTGGAAACGGGGAGAGACAGCCAGACAGACTCCCGCATGCGCCCGACCGGGATCCACCCGGCATGCCCACCAGGGGCGATGCTCTGCCCACCAGGGGGTGATGCTCTGCCCCTCCGGGGCTTCGCTCTGCCGCGACCAGAGCCACTCTAGCACCTGGGGCAGAGGCCAAGGAGCCATCCCCAGCGCCCGGGCCATCTTTGCTCCAATGGAGCCTCAGCTTCGGGAGGGGAAGAGAGAGACAGAGAGGAAGGAGAATGGGAGGGGTGGAGAAGCAGATGAGCGCTTCTCCTATGTGCCCTGGCCGGGAATCGAACCCGGGTCCCCTGCACACCAGGCCGATGCTCTACCGCTTAGCCAACCGGCCAGGGCTTCTCTTGAATTTTTTGAAATAGCCTGAGAAGGATGAGTTCGTTCTTCTTTGAATATGTGGTAGAATTCACTTGTGAAGCCATCAGGCTCAGACTTTTCTTTGTTGGAAGTTTTTTTGATAACTGTTTCCATCTCATTTGTTGTAATCAGTCTGTTTACGTTTTCTGATTCTTCCAGATTAATTTTTGATAGATTATAAGTTTCAAGGAATTTGTCCATTTCATCTAGGTTGTCTAGTTGTTTTTTTTTTTTGGAATACAGTTCTTCATAGTAATTTCTTAACAATATTTTGTATTTCTGTTGGGTCAGTTTTTACTTCTCCACTCTCATTTCTAATTTTATTTATTTGAGTCATCTCTCTTTTTTCTTGGTGAGTCTGGTTAAAGGTTCATCTATCTGTTTACCTTTTCAAAGAACCTGCTCCTGGTTTCATTGATCCTCTGTATTGTTTCTTTAGCCTCTACGTCATTTATTTCTGCTCTGATCTTTATTATTTCCTTCGTTCTACTAGCTCTGGGCTTTACTTGCTGTTCTTTTTCTTGTTCTTTTAGATGCAGGGTCAAGTTGTTTATCTCAGCTTTTTCTAGCTTCTTCAGGTATGCCTGTAATGCTATGAACTTCCCTCTCAGGACTGCTTTTGCTGTGACCCATAATTTTTGAATTGATGTATGCTCATTATTGTTCATTTCTAGGAATTTTTTTATTTCTTTTTTGATCTCATTGTTAACCCATTCGTTATTTAATAACATGCTATTTAGTTTCCAAGTGTTTAAGTATTTTTCAGTTTTTTGTTGTCGTTGATTTCTTGTTTCATGCCATTGTGATCAGAGAAAATGGTCGATATGATTTCAATCTTCTTAAATTTGTTGAGACCACTTTTGTGCCCTAACATGTGGTCTATCATGTAGAATGTACCATGAGCACTTGATAAGAATGTATATTTTGTTGCTTTAGGGTGAAAGGTTCTGAAGATATCTATTAAATCTAGTTCATCTAGTGTATCCTTTAAGTCTGTTGTTTCTTTGTTAATTTTCTGTCTTGAGGATCTATCTAGTGATGTTAGTGGGGTATTGATATCTCCTATTATTATAGTATTGCTGTTGATCTCACCCTTTAAGTCCATCAAAGTCTGCTTTATATATTTTGGTGCTCCTGTATTAGGTGCGTAGATATTTATAATGGTTATATCTTCTTGTTGCATTGCTCCCTTTATCATTATGTAGTGACCTTCTTTATCTCTTACTATAGCCTTTGTTTTAAAGTCCATTTTGTCTTATATAAGTATTGCTACCCTAGCTTTTTTTTTCATTTCCATTTGTGTAAATATTTTTTTCCATCCTCTTACCTTCAGTCTATGTGCATCTTTTGTTTTAAGGTGTGTCTCTTGTAGACAGCATATGTATGGTTCCTGTTTTCTTATCCATGCAGCTACCCTATGTCCTTTGATTGGATCATTTAATTCATTTATATTTAAGGTTATTATTGATATATATTTGTTTATTTCCATTTTATTCTTTAAAGCTGTATTACTGTTTTGCTATATTCTTTTTCCACTTTGATCTGTTTATAACAGGCCCCATAGCATTTCTTGCAGCATTGGTTTGGTTGTAGTGAATTCCTTGAGTTTTTTTTTGTCTGGGAAGCTTTTTATTTCTTCTCCAATTTTAAACGATAGCCTCACTGGATAAAGTAGTCTTGGTTGTAGGCTCTTGTTCTGCATTACTTTGAATATTTCTTGCCAATCCCTTCTAGCCTCAAGTGTTTCTGTTGAGAAGTTGGATGTCATCATTTTGGGGGCTCCTTTTTAGGTGATAGCCTTTTTTTTTCTTGCAGCTTTTAATATTTTCTCTTTGTCACTTAGCTTTGGTATTTTAATTATGATGTGTCTGGGTATAGATTTTTTTGGGTTTCTCTTTAATGGAGTTCTCTGTGCTTCTTGAACTCATGAGATGTTTTCCTGCATTAATTTGGGGAAGTTTTCAGCTATGATATGATTGACCAAAGTCTCTATCCCTTGTTCTTTCTCTTCTTCTTCAGGAACCCCTATAATGCAGATGTTATTTCTCTTCATGTTGTCACAGAGCTCTCTTAGAGTTTCCTCTGACTTTTTGAGTCTCTTTTCTTTTTTCTGCTCTGCTTCTTGCCTTCATTTATCTTGTCTTCTAACTCGCTAATTCAATCATCAGCTTCATCCATCCTACTTTTAGTTCCTTCCATTGTGTTCTTCATTTTTGATATTGTATTTGTCATTTTTGACTGATTCTTTTTTATTATTTCAATGCCCTTTTCATATTTGCTATCTCTTTATTTAGGTGTTTGTAATGACCATCTGTTTTTGTTTCAACATTTTTGAGCATTCTACCAATCATTATTTTAAACTCTGCATCTGTTAATTTGGTTATATCTGACTCAATCAGATCCTTTTCTAGGGATGTCTCTTGATTCATTTGTTTTGCATTTCTCTGCCTTCTCATTTTGTCTGTGTATAAGAAGATTTTGGCCTCTGGAGTTCACTGGGTGTGGCCTCTGTGTTCCCTAGGTGTGGTCTGTCTGCAGGGCTGCCACCCCCCTGCCGCTGCTGCCTAGGGGCGTTTAGGTATCGATGTTGCCAGTGCCAGCCCACTGGGGCTGTTGCTGTGGTTTCTACCTCTCCTCCATGGTAGGGGTCAGTTCTAGGCATTTTTTTGGAGTGGGTAGATTCCTTGAGAGTTTTACATAGGCAGTCATGTCTGACAGTCATGTCTCCTGCAAAGGGCAGGGCAGACCTTGTTGGCCTTGTTGATGGAGACGTGTATGGCATCCGCCTGTGGTTGCTGCGAGAGGGCTGTACAAAAGTCCAGAGGCTCCTGCAAGCACTTCTGTTTTGGAGAATGCTTTCCCTCCAGTCCTTGCCTTCAAGCGAGACAGACAATTTTCTTCCGTTCTCTATTCCTCTCGTGTGTTTTGAGCTGCTGCCCTAATGCTGTTGCTTAGAGCTAGTGAGTTCCATTAAGTTTGTGCACGGGCCCTTTAAGAAGAACCCCTGGGACTTTTGGGCCATCAGGCACAGTCAGCCACAGTCCTCAGGTTTTTACAGCCAGAAGTTATGGGAGCTTTCTCTTCCTGATGCTCTTTCTAGAGTCAAAGGATGGTGGTCATGCTTCCAGAAAAGGTTTTTATGCCATGAAAATCTCTCAATATGAAAGGAGGTGGAAGAGTTTTCCTAATATGTGTGCTTTTTTTATTATTATTTTAGTGAATTTTTACCAATATCCCTCAGTTTTTACCAAAGATCCATCTTTGGCTAAAACTAGATAACCTGCTCACTCCAAAAGTGATGCCTAGAAAGGTCAGTAAAATGACCATAATGGGTTTTGCTCAGCTATGATCCATCCTGGTTTAGGGTGCCTTCTATCTGATAATTAGAAGAAAATTTCAGCTCTTGTGTTAGGAGGGGGGTAATTAATGGTTGGTAAGTGGGTAACCAGCAGTAACTGCTCTCCCACCTTATGCAGTTTTATTATTGGAGAAGGTGACAAGAGGTTGATATTTTAGCTATGCAGCATTTTATCTTTGTAATAAATAGGGAACTGTATCTACCAATATATTATGTTGCAGCAATTCAAAATTGATTACAGTGGTTTTTTTTCCCGGTTTTTGTTTTGTTTGATTTTTGTTTTTTAGTATTACTATTTTCTGGAACAACAACTTTTGATAGTGTGATTTTTGTAACTCTTAGGAGTAACTGTAAATGTTGATTTGCAGGATTGAAGAGTTGGGTAGCAGTATAACATACACTGTGTATATCAGACATGAATAGCCTTACAACAACGTACATACAGCAGAGTAAAAGAATACAGTCTCTTCAACAAGCTATACTGGGGAGAAAAGGCCCAATAGCTTAAAAATAAGTAATGAGCACCTATGCTGAAGCATTAATCAGCTGGTTGGTAATTTTCATTTGATTCATCTAAAAGGGTGACTGTAACAAGGCGAGAATATGACACATTCACTTCGAGACATTCTTTTGTTATTGCCATTAATTGATAAGCAATATTGCATAGTATCAGAATGTATACCTCCAGAATTCTCAGGGTATATTGAATTTTGGGCAATTAGTAAGAAATTTTGTTATACAAAGCAGTATTCAGCAGTTGCAGTTAGGTAAAATTATCTAAGAAATATTGTTAAATTGTATTATTGTAAATGGCCTTTGAAATTCAAATAAGCAATATATATCACATTAAATTTCATTGCCAAAATCTTTTTATTGAAAATTTTTATAAGAACTAATGATACATATTTTCCCCTTTATATGTTGAAATTATAGTTGCGTTTTAGAACTCAGATTCCTTTGAGAAGCATATAATCCAGTGTCATTTATTTTCAACTGGCAAGTGTGTTTTTATACTTTTCAAATATTTTAAAATTAATGAAATTGAGTTATTATTTTATTCTGAAGTTCGCTTCAAAAGGTAGAACTATCTTTTTTTTAGACTCTTTTTTTAAACCACAACATAAAGTTTTAAATTTGAGGAAAGATAAATGAAGAAAAGAATTTTGCTTACTTAGGAATGAAGTTTACATTTTTAGAATTTTCTGGTGTCTTTCTGGCTTCTAGTTAGCTATTAAATTCAACTTTGATAGAACTTCAAAAAGGTGGTTGTTAATGGCAAGTAAGGACATTATTGTGTTTCTTTTTTTTAGAGAGAGAGAGGGAGATGAACAGACAGGAAGGGAGAGAGGTGAGAAGCATCAACTTGTTGTTGTAGCACCTCAGTTGCTCACTGATTGCTTTCTTGTATGTGCCTTGACGGGGGGGGGGGAGGAGGCTGCAGCAGAGCGAGTGACCCCTTGCTCAAGCCAGCGACCTTGGGCTTCAAGTTAGCATCCTCAGGTCAAGCCAGCAATCATGGGGTCATGTCTATGATCCCACACTCAAGCTAGCTACCCCACGCTCAAGCTAGTGAGCTTATGCTCAAGCCAGCGACCTTGGGGTTTCGAACCTGGATCCTCGGAATGCTAGACCTATGGTCTTTCCACTGAGCCACCACCTGGTCAGGCGACACTACTGTGTCTTTAATACAGATTTTTTTAATGTAGTGCTAGGGATTTCACCAAATTATGATGGTGACAACAGTAAAACTTACTAGCTAATGTATGTCGAATGAATTCACAAAGAATAATTTCTTTCCTTACACATACCTTTGTTTAAGTATTTTGATGTATATCTCTTAGATTGTCCAGCATTTGTTGGTGCATTTCATTCTCTCTGCAAAGTCCCCTTTCCCAAAATGCAGTGGAGAGTTACTGACTAGAGCAGCCGCTGTTTTCAGGGTGTCATCACTGTGGTCTGTAATAAGAGAAGTTGCTACATCCTGTCTTACCTGTAAAGTGTAATTAATTATCCTGTCATTTTTCAGATTAATTTTTAGGCATGGAACTTTTGCTGAAAGTTGTTATTTTAAATCCTTCATGGTTTATTTGGTTTTCAAAATAATGAAGGTGAATGCAGAGCACAAACAATTTTGTAGAAAACATGCAAATTACATTTTGTATTACCACCCTTCATTTTGAGTGGCACAGATGTCTGTGGTGCTACTGTGTGGTTATGTGGCCAAAGAGCTTTCAATATGTGCTTTCTGTACATGTGTTTTGAGTTGTCTGTTAAACTGAGGGAAGTTTAAAAATATCTTGTTTTATTTTTTTTTAAATTAAGTGAGAGGAGGGGAGGGATTCACTTGGAAAGCCTACTAGAGGATGATGCTCTGCCCATTTGGGTGTTGCTTCATTGCTCAGCAACCTACCTCTTGTTAGCGCCGGAGGCGGAGGTTTATGTAGCCACCCTCAGTGCCCTGGCCAACTCACTCCAGTCTAGCCAAAGCCATGGCTGCAGAAGGGGAAGTGAGAGAGAGAGAGAGAGAGAGAGAGAGAGAGAGAGAGAGAGAGAGAGAGAAAAAAGTGAAAGGCAGAGGAATGGAGAAGCAGACAGGTGCTTTTCCTGTGTGCCCTGACTGGGAATTGAACCTGGGACGTCCACATGCTGGTCGACACTCTACCACTGAGCCAGCCGGCCAGGGCAACACTATTTTATATTTGATTAGTATCTTATGTTTGAGTAATCTTTTAGAGTTTATTTACTATTTTTCATGTATGATAGCTCATTTATATTACAACAGATGAAATGATCTTCATTTTATAGATCGGTAATCTGACAGATTGGGAGTTGTGTAATATCTGCAAAGTAACGCCTCTTGGACTAGAACTTCCCTGACAATAGTTTCCTAGCTCTGAAAAGTATTATTGGAACGTTAATAATGTCAAGTCCTTTTTCATTATATTTAATTAAAACTACTAGATTATGACAGTAAAATTATCATGGCATTTTATTTCTTGACATTTAAAAAAAAGTCATTTTATTCTTTCATTTTACCCTTTTTTATTGCAATGTTTATTGTGTTATTTTAATGAGGCTCTGTTTTAACTGCACCCAGACTTTTGAATTTATAATCTATTTATTTTTCATGGCTTATTTTCTTTTTAAGAGAGAGAGAGAGAGAGAGAGAGAGTGACAGACAGGAAGCGAGAGAGATGAGAAGCATCATCTTGTAGTTGCAGCACTTAAGTTGTTTTTGGTTGCTTTCTCATATGTGCCTTGACTGGGGAACTCCAGCCAAGCCAATGACTCTTTGCTCAAGCCAATAACCTTGATTCAAGCCAATGACCATGTGTCTGTGAGCCCACGCTCAGACCAGCGAAGTTAGGGTTTTAAACCTGGGTCCTCAGCGTCCCAGGCTGATGCTCTGTCCCTACACCACCTCCTGTTCAGGCCATGGCGTAATTTTTTTCCCCAAATACATTTGTTTCATACATTGTTTATATATATATACACACACACATTCCATTCTTTGCTGGTATGAATAATTCATCAAGCATTTATTAGATATTGTGGTTATAGGGCAATACCGTAGATATTATGAGGAACAGAGAAGAAGAGATGTTAGGGTCTTCCTTTGACAATTAAAGTATGATCAGAGGATAAAGTATATTCTGTATGATCAGAGGATAAAGTATATTCTGAACAATCCAATGACTATTAAAAAGGAACTGATAAAATAATGCAAGGTAAACTTCATGTGTGTATTATGGTGGCATGGAGTTATATGTAGGATGATGAGTGGTTGGTTAGGGACAGCTTCTTCAAAGTGAAATTTAATATAAAGTTTTTATTAAATATAAAACTTTATATTTAAAGAGTTGATATATTTTTGAATTACATCACTACTTTGAGGGGGGGATTATGATATGTGGAGGGGAAAGAATAACCCAGAGTAAACAAATTCTATGGACCAAAACAGAGATTAGAGTTGATAATTTAGGCTTTAGAGATACCGTATTTGAAAGTAGGAAAGATGAGACCATAGAAAGTAGATAAAGAAGGTGATTTGGTTTGAATAGAAGAACAGGAAGATTTTATATGATGGAGTTTACATTAAAATTTTTTACCATCAGCATTTTATTTTTATTAAACTTATTGGGATGGCGTTGGTTAATAAGATTGTATAGGTGTCAAGTGTGCAATTCTGTGATACATCATCTGTACATTGCACTATGTGCCCACCACCCAAAGTCAGTCATCTGTTACCATGCATTTGACTCCATTTACCCTTTACTACTCCCTCCCTCCTTTCCTCTGATAACCAGCGTACTGTTGTCTGCATGTATGAGGTACAGTTTTATATCCCCCGTATGAGTGAAATCATATGGTTCTTAGCTTTTTCTGACTGACTGATTTTGTTTAGCATAATGTTCTTAAGGTCCATCCATGTTGTTACAGAATGGCAGTATTTCATTTTTCTTATGGTCAAATAGTATTGTATTGTATATATGTACCACCTCTTTTTTATCCAGTCGTGTATCAAAGGACACTTTGCTTGTCTCCCTATCTGTGATACTGTGAATAATGCTGCAGTGAACTTAAAGATAAATGAAGATAAAACATTTATTTCCATAAATAAATGTTTTCCAATATTTCAGGTAGATACCCAGAAGAGGGTTTGCTGGGTCACATGGTAGCTCTAGTCTTAATTTTGTGAGTAACCTCCATACTGTTTTCCATAATGGCTGTTCCAGTTTACATTCTCACCAGCAGTGAATGAGGGTTCCTTTTTCTCCACAACCTCTCCAACACTCATTATTACTTGTTTTGTTTATAATAGCTATTCGTTGTTGTGTTTTTGTCCAAGTGAGAGAAGGGGAGATAGAGAGACAGACTCCCACATGCACCGTGACCAGGCTCTCCACCTGGCAACTCTTGTTTTGGGCCAGTGTTCTTCCCTCTGGGACCATGCTTGCAACCGAGCTATTTTTAGTGCCTGAGGTGGTGGCTCCACAGGGCTATCTGCAGTGCCCAGGGCCAATGTGTTCGAACCAATTGAGCCATGGCTGTGGAAGGATAAGAGAGAGAGAGAGAGAAGAAGGAGAGGGAGGGGTGGAGAAGCAGCTGGTTGCTTCTCCTGTGTGCCCTGACCAGTAATTGAACCCGGTACATCCACAGGCTGGTTGACGCTGTACCACTGAGCCAACCAGCCAGGGCCAATAATAGCCATTCTAACAGGTGTGAGCTGTTTTTAATCCTTGAGCTGCCAATTAACCAATTAACAGACGCTTACTTCCAAATGCCTCTCATTTGCAAGGCAGTTTCTTGTTGGGCAGTGCTGAGCCTTGGGACAACTCGGTGGAGGATAGAACGTCATGGAGAAAACAATGGCACTGAGAATGTAAACTCCAGTAGTGGCTTTGGAAGTGGGGCTTCCAGTGGAGTAATAAACACGAATACTAAAACAGCATTAAAGAGAATAGAAAGATTCTGTAGATTCTACATTGTGATAAGACAGCTTCAACTTTCCTGACACTTTTTTCTAGCTCTTTTTTTTTTTTTTATATATTTTTCCGAAGCTGGAAACGGGAGAGACAGTCAGACAGACTCCCGCATGCGCCCGACCGGGATCCACCCGGCACGCCCACCAGGGGGCGACGCTCTGCCCCTCCGGGGTGTCGCTCTGTTGCGACCAGAGCCACTCCAGCGCCTGGGGCAGAGGCCAAGGAGCCATCCCCAGTGCCCGGGCCATCTTTGCTTCAATGGAGCCTCGCTGCGGGCGGGGAAGAGAGAGACAGAGAGGAAGGAGAGGGGGAGGGGTGGAGAAGCAGATGGGCGCTTCTCCTGTGTGCCCTGGCCGGGAATCGAACCCGGGACTCCTTGCATGCCAGGCCGACGCTCTGCCACTGAGCCAATCAGCCAGGGCCTCTAACTCTGTCTTAACACCAGCACTCATAATAATGTTTGATAGCTGCCGTTGTTGAGAATTTGCTGTGTGCCAGGCACCGTGCCCAGTTCTTTGCATGTGATGGCTTATTTAATCTTCAGGATAATCTTGTGAGGTAGGTGGCATTAGCTACCTATGGTCCAGAGGAATAATAGCCCTGTTATAGATGGATCATCTAGATCAGAAAGGATAAGTAACTTGTCTGAGTTCACAAAGTCATCTAGTCACAGGGTCAGGGTTTGAGCCTCTATTTGTTTTTTCAGAAAGCGATGCTCATAAGCACTATTTTGATTTGTTTCTAAAATACATTTCCCCTCTCCTCTTTAAAGAATCAAAAATATACATATGACACAGCCTGCTTAACTCTGAAATACTGGTTGTTCTTTTTCTAAATCTTAATAGTGTATTGAAACGTGAGCAGAATGATGAATGTTTAATGGGTGGGTCACAGAAGGTACCACACACAGTGACTGACCTTGGAAAGATTAAGTGGGATCAAGAAATAAAGATTGCCATTGAAAGTTACAATAGAGAACTGTGGCCAGGTACAGTGATCAGAAGTGTGGTGTTGATTACTATGATAATTTCTCATTAGTCAAGATTTGCATGAAGCTGTCGAAGAGGCTGGTGCACTGCAGAAAAATCATGCATCAGTGACAGCTGCGAACTCCACAGAAGCTGCAAATCCTGCCAGGCTGTCCACGGCTGAGTCACCGCCTGGGACCACGGAGCCCGTGGAGCACATGGCCAGCGGGGATGCAGGGACAGCCCGGGGAGCCCCTGATGTGGAAGCCACAGTGGGGGCAGAGAACCCTGGCGATGATACTGGTGTCCTGTCAACTTCACAAGGGGAAACAAGTGAAAACATGCCAGTAGCCGAAGACACTGCAGAACCACCAAAGAAAAATAGGATTACTTACTCGCAAATTGTCAAGGAAGGCAGGAGATTCAATATTGATTTGGTATCAAAGGTAAGTCCCGATTTTTTGCCCATCTGATCATAGAACAAGACTGATTTGCAGTGGATTGGAAATAGCATCTTGGCCCATGAACTCGGTTTTTATCATTTTATTCTCTGAAGTTTAGAAGATTTGTTTTAGAAAGATATAATAGGCATACATTTTAAATTCAGTTAAATATCTTTAAACGCAGGTTAAAAGCATTACACAGGCTCGGAGCTGTGTTGCAAGGATGCTTTTGTGCTGGAGCACAGGGTCCACGCTGATGTCCCGGACTACCCAGGGACAATTCTATCAGGAGAAAGACGCTAATGATCCTTATTACAGATTCGTAATTGATTATTTATAATCAATCTGTTAAGTGAGGTTTTTTTTTTTTTTTCAGCCCTAATAGTAACCATTTTAACATCTATGTGATAATGAACATTCTGGAAAAAAAGTGCGGTTTTGAAAATTGTTCAGGTGTGAGGGCTTCAGAGAATCATTTCATAGTCGTGGGGACAGGAAGGCTGGGAAGAAGGCTGTTGTCTTCTGGTTACGTTTCCATCCTTTCCTTGGATGTGAGGTCTGTGTCCTAGTCTTAGGCAGACACAGTATATTGCATTGGGTTTTTAGAAAGCAAGTCTAACTTTAGTGCCGAAGAATAGAAAATCGGTAAGATAAAGGGTGGTGGCCGAAAAGAGTTAAGCTGTAGGGCTGGCTGAGTGAAAATGTAAGAATAGAGATCAAGACCGGAGGTTGAGGGCAAACAATAAGACGTTGACAAGAAGTAGGAGAGGGCAGAGGGTAGCATCAGTCCACCCACAAAGCTAATGCTTTGCAACTTAATGTACTCTCCGAGTTCCAAGTCACAGAGCAGGGAGCGTGGCCGATGGCATGCTCCTCAGATTTGCGGATACAGCCCCGTGTCCTCACTGCTGCTCTCTGAACTTGTTGCCTGAAAATATGAGGGCTTTCTTCTTTTTTAACTACTGACTGTTTCTTTTTATCACTTAGCTCTCCGTGTCCGATTCCGTCCTGGTCCGAGTTAGCTTCTGTCTTGCTCCGCCTTCTTCCCATGTTGCCTTTGCTGTTGACTTGTGGCTGGCAGGTGAATCATAGCTCGCCAGTAGGCCTCCTGTTCTCACGAGCAGGAAATAGTTTTAAAACAAACGAACAAAAAACCCCACTGGATGTCAAGTAACAAATAGTTTTTGTTAGGATAATTTCATTTTGAATTAGTTACTTGGGATTTGGAATGCCTTACTTAAATAAACACTGAAATAAATAATGGTTAAGAATCAAAGCTAGCTCATAGCAGTCTTTAACCCTTAGGGTAATGGAAATACAGTATAAATCTGGCACAGCAAATTAGTAGAAGACATTGCTTTTTCGTTTTTGGAGTTTGTGTAGGAATCTGTGTACTTGAGTGAAAAGGTGACTGATGGTCGTAGCGGAGGGGGCGATAGTTTATTAGATGCTAGAGCTTTCAGGAGACTCTGAAGGTGATTTCTGAGTATTTTTATGAGCGTGAATGGTTCATAACAGTGCTCAGGGTAAATTTAAAGCAAATATGTTAAGAGGCGTCAAGGCAATTGTACTTTGTTCTGGAAAGTGTTTATGTACTCATACATTTAAATAACCAATAATAACTTACTGTACTCATTCTAACAAAAGGAGAAGGTAAAGAATGTGTAACCATAGCAATATAAGAGGATTACTATCATTTTTTAATGTTAGTCATTTGGAGAACATTTTTTGAGTACCTACTGTGTACAGAGCATTGTATTCCATGATCATGGGGCAATTAGTCACTATTGGAGATTTTATCAGTTCTAATAATTGCAGTTATTACATCTAAGCTTATGGATGATTGCCAAATACCTACCACAAGCCCTACTTTTTCCTAAAGTTCTGTTTGATATCTCCAAACTACTTGACACTTGTACATGCGTTGAATGCAGCCTATTCACAAGTGATCTTACATCTCAGGGTAGGTTAGTTAAATAATATACCATCTAGTGTTATACTGATTCTTAGACCAATAAACAAGATGATCAAAGATGAAGTTCTTAGAATTAAAACTCACTTCTAAAAACATCCATAACCTTACTAATTATGGAAGCAACATGCCATGTAAAGCAAAAATGATTACTTATTAAATCTAGTTGCCATCATTTTAATCAAGGTGAAGGATTCTTTAGCCTTTCACCACTGTGAAATTTCTGTGCTTAGCGCACTTAGTGATGAAAAAGAAGCTTAAGTTTAAATATGGTAACATACTCATTATTTCTATGCTTTAGATAAAAGTTGAGAATAGTTTTCATTGAAATGTGTTTTCACTCTTGAGTGATATCTTAAATGCATTGCTTTTTAAGCTGTCATTAAATCTTAAGCTTTATTAGATCTCATTAAGGGTATGTACCTTTTTTTAGAGAGAGAGAGAGAGAAGTCAGGAAGGGAGAGAAGTGAGAAGCATCAACTCATATTTGTGGCACTTTAGTTCATTGATTGCTTTCTCATATGTGCCTTGACCAGGGGCCTCCAGTCGAGCTACTGACCCCTTGCTCAAGCCAGCGACCTTAGCTTCAAGTGACTGACCCTGGGCTTCAAGCCAGAGACCATGGGGTCATGTTTATGATCTTGCGCTCAACCCGGCAACCTCAGGGTTTCGAACCTGTGTCTTCAGCATCCCTAACACTCTACTCACTGTGTCACCACCTGGTCAGGCAAGAGTTACATACCTTTTATGTTTGATATATTAATATTTGTGAAATTATAATAAGTACTGAGGGATTATTGAAACTCAAATATTTTTTAAACAAATGAGTTATTTGAAGCACCTTTTTTATTATAATACCAGATTTAAGACTTGGCAACATATCCTCAAAAGCATGGGCTTATATCAGTTGTATAGTATGTTAGGCTAAAAGTAATGGAGTAACATGCCATAATTCAGTCAGTAGAATTGGAATAGTTAAAAAAAAAAAAGGCCAATATTGTTTGTTTTGCACAATGCTAGACTAATAAGTATTTCATAGAATGCACTTAACTCATCGTTTATTAACAGAATTTTTTTTACTGGCTTCTTGGACATGCAGTCTAATGATTTAAATGTATTTTGAAATTCTCTTTTTGTTTGAAATAAAGTTAATTTTTAAACATTTTATTTTCCTTATTACAGATGTAACATTTAAGTTTTTAACATTTATTGCGTTATAGACACTTAAAGGTGTCTCAATAAAGAAAATAGTCAAATGTGTTGTATTGAACCATTTGGTTAAATTTGAAACATGATAGTTAATACTATTGAAATGTTTTTTGTCTCTCTGATATTGGTTATGCCAGATGTTAAAAGATAAAATCAATCACTCATGTTGGCAATAACTGGCCATCCTCACTTCTTGAGAAAGGCATATTTCAGATAAATCTAGACTGTTGGGATTACAGAGGACCTTACAATTTGTGTCTTTTGGTGGAAATGCATAACCAATTTTTTTTTTTTTATTTGATGAGGAGGTCCAGTGAGCTAGTTTCTTAACAACCACCTGGCCTTCTATAAGGCTACAGTTCCTTATCTAAAACCCTTGAGGTTTGGTGTGTTCCATTATTCAGATTGAAAAATAAGTATTTTAGATTAAGCCCAAAAAAAACCACCCCAAAACTCATAGACACTGAAACAGTATGATTATTACCAGAGGGAAGGAGATAGGGGAGAAGGTAAAAGAGAGTAAAGGGGGGATAAATGGTGATGAAGGGAGACTTGATTTTGGGTGGTGAACACAGAAAACCACATTCAGGGGATGTATTATGGAATTGTACATCTGAAACCTGTATAATTTTATTAACCAATTTCACCCCAATCACTTTAATAAAAATATGTATTTTAGGAAGTAATACAGAACATGAGCTCTGCTCTATATGATGTCACAGTCTTAGTGGCATCTGAGGAGGCGGTCTAATGAAATCTATTAATATTTCTGCAGTCAGATATATGAAGATTCACATTGAGTGGGACAAAGGCTGAAGAATCTTTTATCTATTTGGGTCAGGTTTTGTTGCCAAACTAGGTCTGAAAAACCTTTGGATTCCAGAGTTTTTCGGATTTTGAATTTTAGATAATCAGTTGTTACCCTGTAATATGTTATGTACCTATTAATAGGTATAATGCTTTTTACAAATAATTCAACACATAACAAAAATATGTATCTTTATTTTCTGTTCTCAGTTTCTCCTTTTATTTCATCCTCTAAAATATTTTCTTGGTACAGCTGCTGTATTCTCGAGGATTGCTAATTGACCTTCTAATCAAATCTAATGTCAGTCGTTACGCAGAGTTCAAAAATGTCACCAAGATTCTTGCATTTCGAGAAGGAAGAGTGGAACAGGTACTATGCTGGTCCAGTGTTGTAACTGGATATAAGCTTAAGTTATTATGTTTTCCTTTGATAGGATAAAAAAGGTAAGATTGTTATTTTCCTAGCAAAGCAGAAAATCCCAGTCTTGCATGATGATTTACAAATGTAACTAGTATGAGATTGCTCAATTAAAAATCATTAATTTTCTCACGAGGACTTCTGCAGCTTGATGTTGGTGTTGAGTAAGTGTTCATTTTGGGCAGTGTTGCTAGATTTGAGCTGTCTTTTTTTTTTTTTTGTATTTTTCTGAAGTTGGAAACAGGGAGGCAGTCAGACTCCCGCATGTGCCCTTCCAGGATCCACCTGGCATGTCCACCAGGGGGCGATGCTCTGCCCATCTGGGGCGTTGCTCTGTTGCAACCAGAGCCATTCTAGCGCCTGAGGCAGAGGCCATAGAGCCATCCTCAGCGCCCAGGCCAACTTTGCTCCAGTGGAGCCTTGGCTGCGGGAGGGGAAGAGAGAGGAAGGAGAGGAGGAGGGGTGGAGAAGCAGATGGGTGCTTCTCCTGTGTGCCCTGGCTGGGAATCGAACCTGGGACTCCTGCGCGCCAGGCCGACGCTCTACCACTGAGCAAACCGGCCAGGGCCTGTCATCTGTTCTTAGTTAGAGGTGGCGTGCCATTGGACTTTCTTAAAAAAATACTTTATTTATTGATTTTATGGGGTTGGCGGGTGGGGAGCGGGGAGCTAGAAGAATCAACTCATAGTTGTTTCACGTAAGTTGTTTATTGGTTGCTTGTCATATGTGCTTTGACCGGGCAAGCACAGGGTTTCGAACAAGCGACCTCAGCGTTCCAGGTCAATACTCTCTCTACTGCGCCAGCACAGGTCAGGTGACATTGGCCTTTTTAATGGTCTAAGGAGCAACCTGGCAAATTAAGAGAGCTCATGAATTAATTAGCTATGAAGTCAACAGAGATGCCTTTTAAACTAATGGAAGGTAAAGTGAAACAGCCAGACAAGAATGGAAATAATAATCTTGTTATACTGAAATGAAACGGTGTGTTCTGGAATACTTGTTTATCACTAGGAAGCAGTTTTTTACCTTAAAATCATGTGTTTCAGGTTCCTTGTTCGAGAGCTGATGTTTTTAATAGCAAGCACCTTACTATGGTGGAAAAGCGAATGCTGATGAAGTTTCTTACATTTTGTTTGGAATATGAGGATCGTCCTGATGAATACAAAGGTACTGTTTTGCACATATTTGTGTTCTCCAGTTATTTGAACTTTCTTATTATTTTAATATGCTTGCTCTGATATAGTGCACCCCTTATTAGTCTTTTAAAATATATTCTTACTGAGCACTCTCCACTAGGTTAGCCATGAGCAACATGTAGCAATTTAAACTTAAATTAATTAAAATTAAATAAAATTTAAAATTCAGTTCCTCAGTCAAAGGAGCTACATTTCACATCCTCTAGCCACATATGGCTGGGGGCGACTGTGACCGCAGTGAGCTAGAGAGCATTTAGCACTGAAGAAACGCTGTGCTGTGTGGTACTTTTTATTCTTGTTAATTAAATATTGCTGTCAATGGGGTCTTCGTGGATGATACAGGGAATTCACAGGGGATTTGTCCAGGACCCGCAGTGGATGCCTGAAATTGCAGAGTACCAGATGCTATATACACTATGTTCTTTCCTATACATAAATCTAACTTATGGCATCTCTTTGATATATCTGAAATGCCGGCATCACTATGTTTGCACGTTGTGGCTATTACTAAGTATAAGACTAAGGGCCTGAACAGGTGGTGACGTAGTGAATAGAGCTTCAGACTGGGATGCAGAGCTTCAGACTGGGATGCAGAGGATCCAGGTTTGAAACCCTGAGGTCGCCGGCTTGAGCGTGGGGTCTCTGGCTTGAGCCTAAGGTTGCTGGCTTGGGGAAGGGGTCACTGGCTCTGCTGGAGCCCCCTGGTCAAGGCACGTATGAGAAAGCAATCAATGAACAACTAAGGTGCTACAACTCTGAGTTGATGCTTCTCGTCTCTCTCCCTTCCTGCCTGTCCGTCCCTGTCTGTCCTTCTCTCTGTTTCTCTCTCTGTGTTACACACACACATACACACTTGAACACAATCACTACAATGCATTTGATCTGATTGCTGAGATGGCTGTTGAGTGAATATGGCGCATGCATTGTGACTACAGGGCAGAGGGGTGGCTCCAGGCCAGGGCGGGATGGGGTGGGGCGGATCTGGACAGCACAGGATTCCATCATGCCACTTAGAACTGTGTGCAATTTAACGTTTTTTTTTGTTTTGTTTTTTTTTTAATTTTTTTTTTAAATTTATTCATTTTAGAGAGGAGAGGGAGAGAGAGAGAGAGAGAGAGAGAGAGAGAGAGAGAGAGGAGAGACAGAGAGAGAAGGGGGGGAGGAGCTGGAAGCATCAACTCCCATATGTGCCTTGACCAGGCAAGCCCAGGGTTTCGAACCGGCGACCTCAGCATTTCCAGGTCGACGCTTTATCCACTGCACCACCACAGGTCAGGCCAATTTAACATTTATGAATTGTTTATTTCTGGAAGTCTCTATTTAATATTTGTGGACTGCAGTTGACCATGGGTAACTGAAACCCCAGAAAATGGATCCATGTATAAGGGAGTGACTATTATATTCTTTTGCATTGTGCCGTTAATTTCTTCGTCAATAATAAATTATGTTTCATTTTACAAAGATACTTGTGTTTGGAATATTGAATTTTTCATTTTGATTGATTAAAAAACAACAACAACAAGGTACCCCTGGCTGGATGGCTCAGTTGGTTGGAGCATTGTCCGGAAGCACAGAGGTTGCTGATTCAATCCCTGGTGAGGACACATACGGGATCAGATCAATGTTCCTGCCTCCCTGTCTCTGTCTCTCTCCCTTCCTCTCACACTAAAAAATATCAATAAATAAAAAAGAAAATGTAAATAAAAGAAAAAGGTAGATGGTATGGTGCAAACCACTGTATTAGAAAACAGGGTTTCTCGTGTTGGCTTTGACTCATCTCACTGTGGGATCTGGGGCCAGTTACTCTACAGTGTGTTGGAAATTGGATATACGCATTTAGTAACAGAGCTTTAAGCTGTAAGGGTATTGGACTGGAAAAGTTATCCAAAATAGGAACATATGGTTTACAATTAATTTATAAAGTACGTACAAAGAGAACTGCAGCAGTATTTTTTTTTTTTTTTTTTTTACTGTATGTGCAGATGATATTTTGTTGAGTTGGATACTTGCAAAGTGTATGGTTTGGTGACCAATGCCACCCTGATAAAATCAAATTTAAAAAAAGTCTAGCTCTTGCTTTTAACGCTTTAAGTCCATTAGATACTGTCAAATTGTTCAAAGTGGTATAAACATTCTCTCAGTAAATTTTTGTAATTTTCATTTCTTTATATAAGTAATTTTTATAAAGTTTTTTGTATTTTGTCATAGAATTGTGTTTACTATCACTAACAGTTCAATTGCATTTTTTTTCTGTTTTTGGTTTAAAGAAATAGTTTTTGGGTACCTTATCTTTTGTGGTGTGATTATAAGGCAGTAGACTGATCACACTAGTCACAAAGAAATGTTTCATTACTTTTTAGCCAGTTCATTGTTTCTAGTTTTAATAAGAAATATACATTTCAAAAAATCAACTATTTCTCCCTAGTATTATTTTCATCATAAATTTTCCATTTGTCATATGTAATGTTTCAAAATACAATTATTAGCATTACTCTGTAGCTTTATTTTCTTTTTATTGAATTTATTGGGGTGACATTGGTTCACAAACACAGGGTTCAGGTGTGCAGCTCAATAAAACACCATCTGCTCCACCCCAAGCTACGTCTTTTTTCTTCCCCATTGTGCCCATTTGCCCACCCCTACCTACCCTCACCCCCTTTCCCTTTGCCATTCCTGCACTCTTGTCTGTGTCTGTTTTCTATGGTTTTTTTTTCTGCAGTTTTAATTCATTTTGGAGAGAGAAAGAGACAGAGTAAGGAGAGAGAGATGAGCATACATTTGTTGTTGCACTTATACTGTTCACAAAAATTAAGGGATATTTCAAAATGAATATAAAACAATAAAAGAAGCATTTGATTTTTTTTATTAAACAAGAACATCAGAAAAGCAAACAATAAGTCAAAGAAAGTTGTTCTATTATGCAAATGAGATGCAAAAACAACTTATTTCATTGGTGAAAATGCACTATACAAAAGGCTAAAAGCACTGGAGTATCTGCACATTCCCCGATCCCCTAGTTTTTGTCGCTTCCTGCGTGTGTCCTGACTGGGGATCGAACCTGCAACCTCGGTGTCTTGGCATGATACTCTAACTGACTGAGCTAACCAGGGTCAATTCTGCAGTTTTAATGATAAAGTAAGATTATTGCCAACCATGGAAAACAATTGTGATGGTTAAAACGTTATTTAATGATTTTCTACTTTTTAAAATTTGTAATAAAATAAAGTTCATCATTTAAAGCTTAAAGATTATGCCTTCAATGCAATTAGAATAGTGAGATTTCTGGTTTTAATTTTTTTCCCCAAAATCACTGGTCTCTGTCCAAAATATAATATTGCTGCCCCATGCCCTCTGCCACATGTTTTAACAGACTTGATCTCATTTCTTTGTAGTGTTTTTAAATTGAAGTTTGCTTCTGATTTTACTGAATCCTCATTTTTCTTTTTCACAGCCTATGAAGAGATGACATTTTCTGAATATTTAAAAACTCAAAAGTTAACCCCTAACCTCCAATATTTTATCCTGCATTCAATTGCCATGACCTCAGAGACAGCCAGCAGCACCACTGATGGCCTCAGAGCGACCAAGCACTTCCTCCGCTGCCTTGGGCGCTACGGCAACACCCCCTTTCTGTTCCCTTTGTATGGCCAGGGGGAGTTGCCCCAGTGTTTCTGCAGGTAAGGTCTAAGATCGCCACTGGTTCTCTTGTTTCTTCTTGATACGTGAATAAGAGATGAAACTTAGGAAGACAAAAATAAGATTTACTCAGGATTTAGTATTTGCAAACATATATTTTATTGCTCTGCTCTTATAATCATTCTGCCTGCCTACCTACCTACCGTATTTCCCCATGTATAAGACACTCCCATGTATAAGATGCGCCTTAATTTTGGGGCCTGAAATTTGGAAAAAAAATGTATTACATAAAGTTATTGAACTCAAGTTTAACTCATTGAATAATGAGCACAAATACAAGAAGCGCGAAAAAGCAGGAAATGCTACTAAATAATCTACAACCACTGTATAAGACACGCCCAGTTTTTAGACCCCAAATTTTTCAAAAAATATTGCATCTTATACATGGGGAAATATGGTACTCCTGAAAGATATATTCAGTTTGTCCTGTTTTTGAGCTTTAAACATAGAATCACACTGTAAATTCCTTTTTCCACTCAATATTATGTTTCAGAGTAGCATCCTTGATGTGTATAATTAGTTAATTTATTTTCATTGCGATACATTGTGAATTGTATATTATGAATATGCCACATTTTGTTTTCCCTTTTTCTATTAATGGACAACAGATGTTGCCAGATTTTTTTATTTTATTAATATTCTTATATTTGTTTCAAGGTATACACATTCAAGAATTTCTCAAGAATATCATACTAAGTGAAATAAGTACATCAGAAAAAGCCAAGAACTGTATGATTTCACACATAGGTGGGATATAAAACTGAGACTCATGGACATAGATAAAAATGCAGTGGTTACCAAGGGGTGGGGGTGGGAGAAGGGAGAAAAGAGGGACAGATATATTGTGACAGAAAATTATTTGACTTTGGTTGATGGTTATAGAACACAATCAACAGTTCAAATGCTATAGAGATTTTTACCCGGAACCTGTGTGTTCTTATGGACCAGTGTCACCCCATTACATTTAATTACTAAATATAAAATAAATAAAATGAGAAAAAAATTAGTTTCTCTAGGATACATATCTAGGAGTGGAATTCCCGAGTCATGGGATAGATGAATGTTCATACAAGATAGTGCCCAGTTATTTCTCCAGACAGTTGGGTCAGTTTGCATTCCCCTAGCATATATCAGGGTTCCCATAGCTCTGCATCTTTGTCAGCATTTGGTATTATCAAACTTTCTAATTTTTGTCAATCCTCCTCCCCTAAAATACCAGCACATTTTATTTTTATTTTTTTAATTTTTATTTTATTAAATTTGTTGGCGTGACATTGGTTAATAAGAATATATGTTTCAAGCATATAATTCTATAATACATCATCTGTGTACAGTTTACATTCAAGAGCATTTTGTATTAGTTTCAGGTAGACAATTTAGTGGTTAGACAATTTTCTACTTTTTTTTTTTTTTTTACAGAGACGGTGAGTCAGAGAGAGGGATAGACAGGGACAGATAGACAGGAACGGAGAGAGATGAGAAGCATCAATCACCAGTTTTTCATTGCGTTGCAACACCTTAGTTGTTCATCGATTGCTCTCTCATACGTGCCTTGACTGTGGGCCTTCAGCGGACCGAGTAACCCCCTGCTGGAGCCAGTGACCTTGGGTTCAAGCTGGTGGGCTTTTTGCTCAAACCAGATGAGCCCGCACTCAAGCTGAAGAGCTTGGGGTCTCAAACCTGGGTCCTCTGCATCCCAGTCCGATGCTCAATCCACTGCGCCACCGCCTGGTCAGGCGACAATTTTCTACTTTATTTTTTTAGTTTTTATTTAATTTTTTTATTTTTGACAGAGACAGCGAGTGGGGACATATAGGAACCGACAGGAAGGAAAGAGATAAGAAGCATCAGTTCTTTGTTATGGCACCTTAGTTGCTCATTGATTGCTTTCTCATATGTGCCTTGACTGGGGGGCTACAGCAGACCGAGTAACCCCTTGCTCAAGCCAGTGACCTCTGGGCTCAAGCCAGGAACCATGGGGTCATGGTCTGTGATCCCATGCTCAAGCCAGCGACCCTGTGCTTAATTAAGCAGGTGAGCCTGTACTCAAGCTGGATGAGCCTGTGCTCAAGCTGGTGATATCGAGGTGTTGAACCTGGGCCCTCAGTGTCCCAGTCCAACACTATCCACTGTGCCACCACCTGGTCAGGCAACAGTTATCTATTATACAAAGTGAGAAATTGTTAATCACATTGCATTTTATTTTTACTTTCATTTCCCAGATTACTTAGGAGTGTCTTTACGTATGTTCACTGGCCCTTTGTTTTCTCTTCTGGGAAATGTTTTTTAGTGTCTTTTGCCCATTTGTCTGTTGGGTTGTTGTGTTTTTTGTCTTACTGATTTGTGGGAGTTTTTATATATTCTGAACACTAATCTTTTCTCAGTTATATGTGTTGTATATCTTGCCTTAGAATATTTATGCATAGATATCATTAAGATTAATGTAGTCAGATATTGCAGTCTTTATTTTATGCACGGCAATTTTGAGATAGTAGAGCAAAGTAGTGAAGAATCTGGTCTGTGGAGACAGGCGGCCTCAATTCAAGTCCTGGCTCTTCCATTTGTTACCCGTGTTCTTGTGGGCAAGTTTCACAGCCTCTCTTAAGTTACCAATGAATCAGCTTGGGTTTTTCGAGTCTCTCTATTATACCTTTGTGTCCTTGTTCAATAACTTCTCTTTATTATTGCCTGCATTTTGCTTTATCTGAGTTTTGTTCAGCTCATCCCTTCCATCACCTGCCCCTGTCAGTTCTGAGACTGAAAGCTTTCTATGTTTTCTAATATAAGTACTTAAGAGATCAAATTCTCACTACTATTATAAATCGTACACAGTTATTATGTATTGTTTTGGTTACTTTTTATTCCTGAGTATCTTAATTTTCATTATTAATTTTTCATTGAACCATGAGTTGTTATGAGGTGTTTTAAAAGAGCTAATTTGTTTGATTCTTCTGTTCTTATCATCTAACTTAATTGTATTGTGTCTAGAAATATATGTTTTTGGCCCTGGCCAGTTGGCTTATTCGTAGAGTGTCAGCCCAGCTTGTGGAAGTTCTGAGTTCGATTCCCAGTCAAGGCGCACAGGAGAGGAAAACATCTGCTTTTCCACTGTTCCCCCTGTCGCTGTCTCCATCTCTGTATCTCTTTCTCTCCCGCAGACATGGCTCAAATGGTTCCAGCAAAGTTAGCCCCGGGAACTGAGTATGACTCTATGGCCTCACCTCAGGCACTAAAATACTTTAGTTGCTGAGCAATGGAGCAACGGCCCAGATGGGCAGAGCATCACCTGTTGGGTGGCTTGCAGGCTGGATCCCTGTCAGGGAGCATGTGGGAATCTGTCTCTGCCTCCCTCCCTCTCACTTAATAAGGAAAAAAGAAGAAAGTGTGTTTTTATTGTACTAATTCTTTAGATATTATTTTATGACTTAATATGAATGTTTGTAATTTTTCCATGCGTGTTCAAGAGGAATGTTCTTTTCTATTTGTCGGATACAGGGCTCTCTAATTTTTGGTTTTGGAGTCTCATAACAAGCTTTGAGCTACAGTTTTCTTTTTTTTTATTTATAAAATTAAATTTAATGGGGTGACATTGATCAATAAGAGTACATAGGTTTCAGGAAAACATCTCTATAACATTTGAATTGTTGATTGTATTGTGTGCCCATCACCCAAAGTCAAATCATTTTCCGTCAGCATATATCTGTCCTTTTTTATTCCCCTCCCCCTCTCCCTCCTCTGGTAACCACTTTTATGTTCATGAGTCTCATTTTTATATAGAATTTATTGGAGTGACAATAGCTAATAAAATTATACAGGTTTCAGGTGCACACTTCTACAACAGCTGTGTTCTGCTTTGTGTATTGACCACCCCAAGTCAAATCTCCCTCCATCACCATCTATCCCCACCTCCACCCCCACACCCTTTTCCTACCTGAATCACCACACTGTTATCTGGATCTATAAGGTTTTTTTGAAACTTTATGAGATTAAAAAATAATCTATCAATAATAGAGTATTGTGTTTTGAAATCTCCCATTATGTTTGATTTGTCAATTTATCCCTATCATTTTATCAGGTTTTTTTATCCTATGTTTATTTTGAGGCAATTAAGTAAAGTCACAGATTTATAATTGTTTAATCTTTCAGATGAATTTAATATTTTTCATTATCTGATGACCTTTTTCTTCCGTAATAAAACATTTTTAAGTTGACTTTGATAATCAAATACCTACGCCATAAACTTCTGGTACTTGCCTGTTGTATCTTTCTCCATCCCTTTATTTCTCAACATTTCTGAGTCTATATTTAGGGCTCTGAAGAGCATCTCACATATTTTCAATCCTCTTTGACAATCTTGCTGTATTACCAAGCAGGGTGAGTCCTATTAACAGAACTCTTTTCTTCTTAAGTATATACTTTAAAAAGTTCCTCTACTTTACATCTGTGGGTATTAAATGCTTCATAGTTTTTGCATATATGAAAAAAATTTTTGCTTTTTTGTTATGAGTGAAGATTTGCTAGGTAAACATTTCTGGTTTGGCCATTCCTTCTTTAAATTAAATATATTGAGGTGACTGGCTAATAGCATCACACAGGTTGCAAGTGCACAATTCCATTGCATTGTGTGCTCCCCACCCTTTCTCTCAGTAGTTTAACAATTTATCCCACTGGTATTTGGGTTCCATTTTTGCTGTTGAAAAACTTAATGTCAGCCTAATTGTCATTTCTTTATAAGTGATATCTCTTCTCTCTCAGGCTGTTTTTAGATAGTTTGTTTTTGGTGTTCTGAATGTTTATTGCAGTGAATTTCATTTCAATTCTCTTATATTTATCTAGCTTAGTATCTGTTGAACCATATGAAATTAACAATATTAAAGCATTTGACCTACAGTAGTTCAGAGCAACTACATTGTATTTGTTCTTTCTGTGAATTATCATTTATCATTTCGGAAAGTTACCAGGCAATATTTTTGCAACTGGTTTCCCTCCATTGTCTCTCTTCTGTTCTCTTTGGAACCCCAACCAGGTATGTGTAAGAATAGTAGTCTCTCTGTCACATTTTTATATCTCTGTTTCATGTTTTCTCTCTCCTTGTCATTCTGGCTACATGCTGGGTACTTTATTATGATCTGTTTTCTAGTTTATTAATTCTCTTCACCTGTGATTAATCTGTAGTTTAACTCTTTTGGTTTCTTTACCTCGATATTTTAATCTTTTATCCCCTTTTCCAAATCCTCCGTATCATTGTTGGATAGCTTGTTTGTTTTTTTATATAGAGATATCTCACGTTCTGCCATGTATTGTTGCTGTTGATTTATGTTCCCAGTTTATTTCCTTGTGGCATGCTTATCTTTGATTGAGTGTTTATATTTCATTGACTTCAATCTGTAGAAATCTGGGAACCCAGATTAAGGATAATTTCCTTTTGGGATTATTTGTGTTTACTTCAGCCAGAAGGCACTAAAACTTGAGGTCACTTCCACGCCCTTCAGGGCAGCAAGACTTGATTGTTTGAATTGCAGTATTTGATACTCAAAGCTTTGAATTCAGCTCGTGGTTGGCTTATACTGTGTGTGAATGTGTGTGCATGTGTATTTGGGATTGAGAGGTTTCCTGTGCACATTTCTCTTACTCCTTAAATCTCAGCAGTGCAAAAAAAAATATGTTTAATATAAGAAATTCTTTGGTTGTAAGTGGAGATCCCTTCAAGTAGATATTCTCAAATCTTCATTTCTTAGCTATGTGATTTTATGAATGGAGGTGAGAATTTCATAAATTTGAAAGTAACTTAATTCTGAATGGGATAGGTCTGTGTATTTCTAGACAAGCTCTTTCTCCTCTAATTAGTTGGTAGAGTAGGGAGGGATAGGGAGTCATATCTCCCGGAACCACAGGTCTCCCTGTCAATGGAAACTAACAGGAGAGTTCTGTGGTTTTCTCAGTCATTCTTTTCCTCTTCCTGTGGCATCTTATACTTTTAAAGGAGCCATGTTCTTTCTTTCTTTCTTTTTTCCATGTGAGAGGAGGAGAGATAGAGAGACAAACTCCTGCATGCGCCCCAACCAGGATTCACCTGGGAACCCCCATCCTGGGGCCCATGTCTTGCCATCTGGGGCCATGCTCACAACAAAACTATTTTTAGTGCCCGAGGCAGAGGCTCTACAGGGCCATCCTCAGTGCCCAGGGCTGATGTGCTCAATTCAGTTGAGCCATGGCTGTGGGAGGTAAGGGGGAGAGAGAGAGGAGAAGGAGAGAGAAGACAGAGATGGGGAGAAGAAGATCGTCACTTCTGTGTTCCCTGACTGGGAATCAAACCTGGGACATCCACATGCCAGAATGATACTCTACCACTGAGCCAACTGCCAGGGCCCCCATTGTTTCTTCTCATGTTGCCACTTGTTCCTCACTCTTACAGAACTTTAGGGAAAGGAGGACAGAGACAGATGAACAGAGCACTGGGAAATGAGCAGAAGTCCCCTGGCTTCCTTACTAGCACTTTATGAAAATGAAATATTTAACATCATTTCCTTTTCTTTTTTCCACTAAATCCCTGTATTTCCTTTCCTAATTTGTACATTTTCTAAATATGTATTTGGTGTTTGCTTATTTGTTGTTTTTGTGGAAAAAATAAGTTTGATTTGCCCTGTACTGATACAAACTTTCAGAATGAGACCCTTATGTGTTAAATGCTAGACCCCCCCCCCCAAAAAAAAAAAAAAAACCCAACATTTTCCCCAAACAAAGTCATAACCTCCTCAGGATGAGGTTTTATCAGCCTTCCATGTCTTTTTATTCTCACCGGAGCTTATCTAGAAATTTTGTGTGTGGTTCGGACTTAATGTTATGAAAATTATACCTCATCCTTTCCAACTTAAAGTAATAACTTCAGGGAATGTTGCAATTATATGTGTGTTTGTAGGTAGACAGACAGATCCATAGATAGAGTGACTGATATTAAAAACAACAGAGGGAAAGAGAGATGGAGGTGGAAAAGGGAGTTAAATACTAATGCGAAGAGACTTTGCATGGGTCATTGGGGGGCAAAGTGTGGGGGTTTACGAGTGTTATATTATTGAGTGGGACACTCGAAACCATTAACACAATAAATTTAAAATAAAAATGAAAAAAATCTTTTCTTTTGCATTCGAAGTAGTATATTAAACTTTTTGGGTGGTTCTTTGGCAATTAAAGTAACTCTGAGTTCTTCCTACATACTGTATGTATGAGTCTGTGTGAATTATAATAAAAATGCGTTTACTGGCCCAGCCATATTAACTTTTAATCTTATATTCAGTTTCCTACAGAACGCTTTATAATTCCATAGAAATACTGTTCTGTTTCTGTCCTAAAGGAGTAACCACCGCCATCTATATACATCCAAGCCTCCACTTTTTATCACCAGGTTCTCAGAATTAGATGTCACCTGTTCTGTGATTTCTCACCGCCGTCCTGTGTTCTGTTTTAATACAAAGCTCTTAAGCGTCCCTCACGGCCGGTTACAGTGTGTTCCCATCAAGGCTACTGTTATAAATGGCGCACATGCATATTTATGGGAGGGACTCAAAGACATTTGTAAGTCACATCCTTGCATTCTAAATAAATTCTGCATCAACAGTATAACATTTTAACTACTGGATATAACTTTCATGAATAAATGCCCTTTGAGGTTTTTATCAATTTAAATAGGTGGGTTTTTTAAAGCAAAGAAAGTGATGCTTATTTATTGTACTCCCCACTACCCATTAACATGTCATGATACATAAATTGGACCATATTGGAGGAAAAGTCATTGAAACCTATATATTTTTCTAGTCTAGCAAGCCATAGAATTCTCCCTACTATATATTAGTTGGTTAATATTTTTTCTGGCATGCAATGTGGGATATGTGTGCAGTATATAGGCTTTTAAACTCTCATATCTTCCAAACAGAAGTTCTTTTTAAGCCCTAACTGGCTAATTCATTTCTATTATCTGTGTGGTTGGTAGCATAGTAGCTTTTAGGATTACTTTCTAATTCAGAGTGGGTTTCATATACTGTGTCATGTTTTCATAACCTGTGTAATGGAGCAGTACCAGGGGCAGCAAACTGATTTTACATTTTTTATAAGTAGACCTAGACAGCTCAGAGTTTGTTACTTGTATTTTCTAAAGAGGGGGTATTTAACTGATTGTTTACTAAGTAGTTCAGTCTTTCATTCTTTTTTTTTTAAGTGAGTGGGAAGAGAGACACGAAAGGAAAGAGATGAGAAGCATCAACTCATACTTGCATGGTTTTAGTTCACTGATTGCTTCTCACATGTGCCTTGATGGGGCCGGGGGGGGGGGTCTCCAGCCCAGCCAGTGACCCCTTGCTCAAGCCGACGACCTTGAGGTTTTGAACCTGGGTCCTCAGCATCCTAGGTTGACACTCTATCCACTGTACCCCCCTTGGTCAGGCCAGTCTTTTATTCTTGAATGACCTACATTTTATTTCCTTTCATGTAGTAGAACATAAAGATGAGTATGTTTTACTTTCAACATGTAATATGACGTGTGTGTGTATGCAGTATCACCACCAAATACTTTTTACCAGATGTTCTTACTAATTTTTTTTTGGATTTTATGTGGAAAATTGAATAGATGCAAATATGCCTCAGGAAATGGTGGAACACCAGTTGATCTCTAACTTACAGCTTTTAAAAAGAGAGTAGTAGATAGGCCCTGGCCGGTTGGCTCAGTGGTAGAGCGTCGGCCTGGTGTGCAGGAGTCCCGGGTTTGATTCCCGGCCAGGGCACACAGGAGAAGCGCCCATCTGCTTCTCTACCCCTCCCCCTCTCCTTCCTCTCTGTCTGTCTCTTCCCCTCCCGTAGCCAAGGCTCCATTGGAGCAAAGTTACCCGGGCGCTGAGGATGGCTCTGTGGCCTCTGCCTCAGGTGTTAGAATGGCTCTGGTTGCACCAGAGCGACGCCCCAGATGGCAGAGCATTGCCCCCTGGTGGGCATGCCGGGTGGATCCCGGTCAGGCGCATGCGGGAGTCTGTCTGACTGTCTCCCCATTTCCAACTTCAGAAAAATACAAAAACAAAACAAAACAAAAAGAGAGTAGTAGAGAACACCAGAAGTGTAAAGTGTATAAGTAATTTGGCCAACGTTATAGGATCAGCATGGAAGGACTGGACAGGAAATCTCCCATATGATAACGCACATTCACCAATGGCAGAAAGAACGATGGTCCAAAGAGGCTGAGTGGATGCTACTGTGATAATGGCACAACCATGGAATATTTTATTTTATTTTATTTTACTTTATTATTTTATTTTATTTATTGGTCTTTGATGGGAAGGGGGAGAGAGAGAGAGAGAGAGAGAGGAACATCAATCCGTTCCTGTATGTGACTTGACTAGGGGATTGGACCAGCAGCTCTGTGCTTCGGGACAGTGCTCCAAGCAACTCAGATATCTGGCCAGGGTAGAATTTGTTTTTTTAATATAACTTGTTACCTATTGTATATTATTTTATCTCTTTCCTCTGCTTTAATAAAATATCATCCTTTAGTGTAAGATCAAAACTTAAGTCTTACTGAATGTTTTATCATTGCATTTGAAGAACTCATAATAGAAAACATCTCTTGGACCAAAATAAGCTGCTTATTTTATTCTCTAATAATCAATTCTTTTCTACTCTGAGAATCTTTACAAATCTGAGAGACATTTGTTAACCTGGATCAATCTGTTAGAAAACCAGCCAAAGCATTAAAATTGGCTACAGATTGCCTGACTAGGTGGCGGCACAGTGGACAGAGCATCCGATTAGGATGTGGAGGACCCAGATTTGGAATCCCGAGGTCACTGGCTTGACCACGGGGTCGCTGGCTTGAGCGTGGGATCATAGACATGACCCCATGGTCGTTGGCTTGAGCCCTAAGGTTGCTGGCTTGAAGCCCAAGGTCGCTGGCTTGAGCAAGGGGTCACTTGCTCTGTTGTAACCCCTCGGTCAAGGTACATATGAGAAAGCAATCAATGAACAACTAAGCAGCTGCAACAAAGAATTGATGCTTCTCGTCTCTCTCCCTTCCTGTGTATCTGTCCCTATCTGTCCCTCTCCTTGGCTCTGTCTCTGTCAGAAAAAATGAATTTGCCACAGATTATACTGAAAAGAAATTTTATTAGTTTAGATTTTCAGTTGCATGTGAAGTCAGAGCAAAACTGAGGTGGCTTTTGGTGTCAGCCCAAGTGTTCTTTTTTTTTTTTTTTTTTTTTTTTTTTTGTATTTTTCTGAAGTTGGAAATGGGGATAGACAGTCAGACAGACTACTGCATCCGCCCGACCGGGATCCACCCAGCACGCCCACCAGGGGGTGATGCTCTGCCCCTCCGGGGCATCACTCTGTCACAACCAGAACCACTCTAGCACCTGGGGCAGAGGCCAAGGAGCCATCCCCAGTGCCCGGGCCATCTTTGCTCCAATGGAGCCTCGCTGCAGGAGGGGAAAAGAGAGACAGAGAGGAAGGAGAGGGGGAGGGGTGGAGAAGCAGATGGGTGCTTCTCCTGTGTGCCCTGGCCGGGAATCGAACCCGGGACTTCTGCACGCCAGGCCGACGCTCTACCACTGAGCCAACCGGCCAGGGCCTATCTACTACTCTTTTTTTAAAAGCTGTAAGTTAGAGATCAACTGGTGTTCCACCATTTCCTGACCGGCCAGGGCCCAGCCCAAGTGTTCTTGCCCTTCTGTGTGGCAAGTATTGGTTAGGTGATGGATCTAGAGTCCTTGGTAGTACTTTATCTTTCTTTTTCCTTCATCAGCATTCCCCTTTAATCTCTTTTTCTTTCTTTCTTTCTTTCTTTCTTTCTTTCTTTCTTTCTTTCTTTCTTTCTTTCTTTCTTTCTTTCTTTCTTTCTCTTTCTTTCTTTCTCTCTCTCTCTCTCTCTCTCTCTCTTTCTTTTTTTCTTTCTTTCTGTGTGACAGAGACAAAGAGGGGGACAGATAGGGACGGACAGATAGAGACAGACAAAAAGGGATACATAGTATGTATCTCATAGTTTGTGAGGATGAGAATGAATTAGTATCTGCAAAGTGCCTATAACAGCATTTGCCTTAGGAAATACTATATAGGTGTTAGCTGTTGTTAATATTACAGTCGCTGTAATTTTTATAATTATTGCTGCTGCTGCTGTTGTAGAAGCCTCAGGAAAAGTATGATCCTGAGTTAGGGGCAGAGCAAGACTTAGGTGTTATAATCCGGGAGACCCACAGCCTTTTCCTGTATAGGGTCAGATAGTAAATAGTAGTTTAAGCTTTGCAAGCCATATGGTCTCTGTTGAAACTATTTGCAGTCATAGACATTATGTAAAAGAATGGATACACGACTGTGTTTCAGAAACTTCTTATTTACCAAAATAAGCGGCAGGATTTTCTACTTCAGTTTAATCAGTTGAATAATCTTCTGTCTACAAAATATAATAATTTTTAAAAACCCTGATTTTAGGAGATTATACAAGATTACCTCAATGCAGTGCCTGGTTATCTATTAGTCATTCACCAAGTATTGATGGGTAAATGATTAGTAAATATTTACATATTGCTGCAAAGTCTGTGTGTGTTCAAAAATCTGTAGAGCAGTGTTTCTCAAGTTTTCACCTGTGTCAGAATTGAGCACAGGGATTACTGGGCCTCGTTCCCAGGGTTTCTGTGGTGAGACCTGAACACTTGGATTGCTAGTCCATTTCCTGGTGTTGCTGATGCTGTTGTCTTGGACGCGCTGCTTTGCTGAAGGGGAAGCAACCCGGGGGCTGGCTCTCCGGGTCTAACTCTAATCAACAAGAAAAAAAAAATGTTTTAAAGTGACAAAAAGCTTGTGAAGAAGCACCTGTGTTATCTGTTATAAATTTATTTTTATTTTTCCCTTTTAATTCAGTAGCTATATTTTTAACATCTGTTCTCTGCCTAGTACCCTTGCAGGTGTGGTGGATGTGTGTGAAAAACAATATGGCATCCACAGACTTTGAGGACAATGTCAAGAGCATTTACTCTGGTTGAGGAAAGAAAATGCCCGCTTCTGGACCAATTAGGGAATAAGAAAATATGTTTCAGGTGTTAACCAGTGTCACCCTAATGAAGTCAATTAAAAAAATCCCCTACCAAATATATATACTTCATTAGGTTCCAGAATGTGCAATTCAGGTACGAATGGCATCAGTACCCGAAAATGACTGGAAGGAACCTAAACACTTATGCCGTGAAATTAATCCAAGGACGGGGAGGACACTTTGATGACGTTACAGGAACCTCAGACTGCTCTGCTAACTCAGAAAAGAGGAAGACGATCAGGCTTACTCTATGCCAAACTGTTAGTGGTCTGATCCCACTTATTACTGAACATGGCCATCCATGGGAGATCCGTAACTGTTCTAGAGGCTCTTGGTTTAGGTCAGAGCTCCTTATACACTAGGTGCCACTACCTTCACCCATTTACTTGTGACAGACAAAAGTGTCTCTAGACATTGCCAGATTTCCTCTAGGGGCCAAATAATTCCTGTTTGAGAAATACTGGTTTAGTGTAAATCAGTATGCATTGAATTGGTATAGTCTAGCTAAATGTTGAAAGGCTGGGAGTGAAAAATGTTCTTGCAGTCTTTTCTTACAATCTTATTACTCAACTTTTGGTTCTATAAACCGGAGCTATAGAAAAGTTCTTTAAGGAGGAGAACAGTTGAAAATATCTTGGCATTTGAATTAATGGAATGATTCAAGATAATTCATGAAGTTCGTTGAGCAAAGTGCCTGACATATAGGAGATAGGGTTGATAAATAGCCATTAAAAAGCATATTCTTGGGCGACATAGTATCTTAGTCATTCAGAAAAAATGAAAATACTGAAAAGAGAATATATACATTCATTGTTATAAGGAAGGACAAGTCCTATTCTCTACCCTCAAATTTCACCCCTAGAGTTAAACATTGGTAAGTTAGTTGTATGTCTTCCTGTCTTTTCCATGCTTGTACAGGCATCTTTGTGTAATTGTACATATGTGCATACTTAAAAGAATTTTAATGGCTAAATAGTTCCTTGATGTACGGATATACGGACTGGAATTTATTTAACCGTTTTCCTGTTGGTGTCATCATGCCAAAGTAAAAAAGTGTTTATTATATAAGAAATATAATTTCATATGGAGAAAATTTGGAAAACAGGAACACAAGTATAAGGTCTACCGGAAAGTTCTGTTCGTTTCTATCACAACAAGTTTCGATATGTAAGCACATGTTTATTTGGCGCATGTGTGCCTCTCTATTTTTATCACTTAATGTATACATACTGACGTAGCAAATTAACTAAAACAAAGTTGATTCACATTAGTCTTATGTGTGAAGCCATAGTGTACCCATGGCTACTGATAAAGTTCATTTATGCCACTGTAATTTTTACGAATTTCAACAAGGAAGAAATGCTACAGAAGCATGTCTGTCACATCCACCATATTCCCCGGACTTAGGACCCTCCGACTATCACTTGTTTTTGTCCTTACAAAATTTTTTGAAGGGCAAAAAATTCAAAAATGAAGAAGATAACAAACAAGCACTGGTTCAATTTTTCGCATCAAAAGAAAACATTTTTCAAAAATGTGATATACGAATTGCCCTCATGCTGGCAAGAAATCATTAATAATAATGGCAATTATATTATTTAATAAAGTTTATTGATGGTAAGAAAAACTTGTATGTTATTTTATTCCAAAAACGTACAGAACTTTCCAGTAGACCATATATTAATAATATTATTTTAATTAACTTAAATCCTATCATGTCAACAATAATGACACTGAATACGTATTTTGGCACTTCTGTTTTTCATTGATACATTTAAAGAACTATAAGCCCTGGCTGGTGGCTAAATGGATAGAGCATTGGCTGGACATATGGACTTCCTGGGTTCAATTCCTGGTCAGGACACACAGAAGCAGCACCTGTCTGCTTCTCCCCCGCCTCTCTCTCTGACATCAGGCACTGAGAATAGTTTCTTTGGAGTGCACCAGCCTCAGGCACTAAAAATAGCTCAGTACTTGAGCATTTGGACCCAGATGGGGTTGCCGGGCACATCCCAGGTGGGGCACATGTGGGAGTCTGCTTATCTCCCCTCCTCTCACATAAAAAAAAAAAAAATAGGAGCTACATCATTACCACCTTAATTTTATTTGGCTATCCTCAATTAGAGCATAAGCAAATTTATAGCCATCATCTTATAAATACACATCCCAGCTTAAAATAGACAGCAGTAGAAGGCTGGGTATGGTAAGAAGAGTTCTTCAAATTCAGGGGTTCTTAATCTCACATCCAGTACCTGGAATCAATTATCCGAGTGTCAGGAATTTGAGGGTAAATATGCTGAAATCACACGCCAAATTTTGTGTGTGCGATGGCATAACTGTATTTTTCTGGGCAGGGGATTCATAGCCGTGTGAAGTAGATTAAGCAGAAACTTGTCTCCCAAAAGTTTGAGGACTGTTGTTTGAAGAGAATTGTTGGCCCTGCCTGATTGGCTCAGTGTTAGAGTGTTGGCCCGGTGTGTGGAAGTTCTGGGTTCAATTCCCAGTCAGGGCACACAGGAGAAGCGCCCATCTGCTTCTCCACCCTTCCCCTCCTCTCCTTCCTCTCTGTCTCTCTTTTCCTCTCCCGCAGCCAAGGCTCCACTGGAGCAAAGTTGGCCCGGGCACTGAGGATGGCTCCATGGCCTCCACCTCAGGTGCTAGAATGGCTCTGGTACAACAGAGCAACGCCCAGATGGGCAGAGCATTGGCCCTTAGTGAGCTGGCCGGGTGGATCCTGGTTGGGAGCATGCGGGAGTCTGTCTCTCTGCCTCCTCTGCCCCCCCAACTTCTCACTTCCAAAAAATACAAAAAAAAAAAAAAAAAAGAATTGTGATAAACTGTATGATTCTGGAGGGTAAAATACAACATACCCCATTTTCTGACTCTTTGTATATGATTTCACAGTTAGCTCTCCCTCTAGGTAATAGTTGATATTGGCGTAGAGATGATCTGTAAAGTGCAGAGTGTAAGCAGGATGATGTCTGTATGATCATTTGTTTGTTTTTCCCTCGAGGAGGGAATGCTGCGTGGGATAAACAGCAGGTGGTGAGATAATTCATCATTTTGAAACCTGTTCTCTGATGATGGATGGATAGATTGGTAAAGTAACTCAATAATCTTCATTTTTTCCCAGGTTATTCACAGATCAGTGAGCACTGTCGTTAATAAAGCAATGGAATGCTTTTGTGTCCTTGCCTGCATTATTCCTCAGTTTTTGACAGGAAAAGACTTTTAATTTGAGAATAACCTCTTATTAAAGGTTATACTATATTTAAGTGTGCACTGGTGGAGCATTTATTGTGACTCTCATGAATATATTAAAACTAAATTGGCTACACAAATTATGCAGCTTGAGTTTCTATGTTAGTAATAGCTCCCTTCAGTGCTAACTCACTCAGGTACAAGATTATACTCAGGTAGGTAACACACTTTTCCAATCATTTTTTCCTAGATTACATATGTACACTATTCCAGACCTTAAAATAATTTTAATAACTTGTATTAGAGTAAAAGGTGGCTGGCTTTGTATACGATGAGAATGATTTTTGAATAAAATCCAATGATACTTGTATCAAGTTCAATATTTGAAGTTTCTAGTCTGATTAAATTAAAAGATGACAATATGCTATTGCATAGATTAACTTTTTAAGGATCATTCAAAACAATTCTTGACCTATGCCTTTGGAATCGATATATATTGTATAAATGTATTAGAAGTAATACATATAGTGTGTTTATTTTCAGACTAATTGAAAAAACAAAAACCCTAAAGGCAGCTCAGTTACAAAGACCTAAGGCTTCCCTTGTGTTCTCTACTGTTCTCCTATTTAAGTTTGTTTTGTTCCATATTGATCCCATTAATATGATTGCAAACTGTTGTAACAGAACTGGTTATTTCAGCTGTTCATTTCCAATTCGTCATCAATTTACCTTCTACTTTTGTAAGGAATGCCCGAACATTGAGTCTCTTCATAAAATTCCCTGTCATGTTTCATGACATGAAAGTTAGAAAGTTTTCCATGTGTTACCAAGGTATAGCAGTCTTGAAATTGACTTCTGATTCTGGCTTGGCCATGTCATGTTATTAGTTTCATGAACATGTCACTTATATCTTCAGAGCCTCAAACATTTTTACCTGTATTATGGAAGGGTAGGTAAATCTAATCTTACCTCCTTAGGCTTCTGTGAGACTCAAATGTGATCATGTTAGGGAAACTGTGTTGAAGGTTGTACAACACCGACGTACAGTATTATAACGTGAAAGATGTATGACTTCACAGTCTTGGTATTTAGAGTGAGTAGTTTTATAATTACTGAAACATTAATTTACATATTACAGACTATTCGGTTTATACACACAAGAGCTGGTATTTAGAATTGACTTATGTAACTGAATTACCTAATAATTTATGTCTGTTGATAGATACATTGGCTTTATAAAAATTAATCAGATCTTTGTGTCTTCTGGTTCCTAGCACAGCCTTCTATCAAATGGGCATGCCACAACTTCTTCCTTACTATTGAATTTGGTCTAGTTTACTCACACATAGTTAAAACTGCATAGAACTTTGGTGGACACATAGTAGGTGCTTAATAAATTAAATTTAAAAAATTGAATTAGAAATTACTGTGGAAAGATATTAAATACTGCAGAACAGAAACTATATTTTTCTTTCATGTACTAGATCATTTGTAAATGAGAAGTCTGTGGCTACTGAAATAATGTAGATTTTACCCAGCCTTCTTCCAAAATCAGGCAATATGTTCTCACTCACCTGATATAATGAAATAGAATAAAAGTATTACCCCCAAAATCCTAATTTCAAATGGTAAAAATTCACTGATTTTTAATCTTAGGATTTCAGGATTCATCACAGTCTGAGTGTTTCTACTTTGCACTCCGTTTGTAAACAGAATTTGCTAAACAAATGAAGAGCATAAATAGGAAGATATATTTAGCTTAGTCAAGAAACCAAACTAGCTTGGCCAGATGGTAGCGCAGTGGATAGAGCATGGGACTGGGGCGCGAAGGACCCAGGTTTGAAACTGTGAGGTCGCCAACTTGAGTGTGGGCTTATCCAACTTGAGCGCGGGGTCTCTGTCTTGAGTGTGGGATCATAGACATGACCCATGGTCACTAGCTTGAAGCCCAATGTCACAAGCTTGAGCCCAGGGTCGCTGTTTTGAGCAAGGGATCACTCATTTTACTGTAGTCCCCTGGTCAAGGGACATATGAGAAAGCAGTCGATGAACAACTAAGGAGCTGCAACAACGAAGAATTGATGGTTCTTATCTCTCTCCTTTTCTATCTGTCCATATCTGTCCCTCTCTTGGACTCTGTCTCTGTCAAAACAAAAAAATAACCAAACTAGTTTCAACTATTTTTAAATGCCTCTTACAGTCTTTAATTCATGTATACTTGAAAGTCATAAACTGGTAATTTATAATTTACACTTACACTGATATCCCTACATTAAATTATTTTATACAGATATTCATGTATTTATAAACAGCCAAATCTCTCAAATTTTTTACTTTCCCATCTTGAGTTTTTAAAAGAAAAATGGACCTCACAGTGTGGCTATTTTTCTTGAAGACATCTTTTTTGACTATATTAGAATTTGAAAATCCTAATTTCTTGAATCTGTAGTCTTTAATCGTGGCCCTAAGTGCATAGGCTCATGTCTTTCAGGTGCATTTAAAAATAGAGGGAATTGCCTGACTAGGCGATTGCACAGTAAATAGAGCATCAACCTGAGAAGCTGAGAACCCAGATTCGAAACCCCTAGGTTGCCCGCTTGAGCGCAGGGCCACCTGACTTGAGTGTGGAGTCACTGGCTTGAGCGTGGGATCATAGACACGACCCCATCATTGCTGGCTTGATCCCAAGGCTCACCAGCTTGAGTCCAAGGTTGCTGGCCTGAGCAAGGGGTCACTGTCTGCTGTAACCCCTGGTTAAGGCACATATGAGAAAGAAATCAGTGAACAACTAAAGTGCCACAACTACGAGTTGATGCTTCTCATTTCTCTCCTTTCCTGTCTGTCCCCCCTCCTAAAAAATATAGGGGATTAACTTGAACATAACCTCTGAATACACATTTGAATGAACAACTAACTTTGATCCTAATTTATATTTGCACATATTATATTCCAAGATGTAGCATAGTATAGGAGTTAAGAGTAGATTCCCTGATGCCAGACTAAGTTTGAATCCTGCCTCTGCCACTTACCTACTACTGATTAATCACTCTTTGGTTTTGGGTTTTTTTTTTTCAGTTTTCCCCTTTGTAAAAAGGGAATAAGAGTAGTACCTACTCATAGGATTATTATGGGGGTTGAGGAATTAATATTAGCAAAGATCTTAGAACAGTACCTGGCACATAAGCGCTATATCAGCCTTTGTTATATAAAAAAGATAGTTTCCAATCTGTGTTAAGTTGTGCGTATATGAGTTTAGGTTCTTAGGTGTAGTTGAGTGGTCCCAAATGCCTAATGAACCAAGAGTCAAACTTCTGAGTGGTGTGTTTTCACCTTCTGTGATGTTTTCAGAATCGACAGCTACCTGTCATCCTGCAGTAGTCCTGTGGCACCCTCCAGTGGATGTTCTAAGACCAGAGCTGCTGCTGTCAGAAATCTAGTGTAGCACCTACTCCCTTCCCTGGGATTAGCTTTCTTGCTCGTTTTTTATTTTTCTTTTTTTTTCTGTGAGGTTAGACCTGACTTTTCCCTGTGCTGTAGTACTGTGCACTCTGTTGTACTTCTTTCATAAGTAGATATAGATGAAAACATGCATTATATTTCTTTATCCTCCTAAATTAAAAATAAAAATAATTATGGAATGTCTGTTTAGGGCATGGATTTTTTTTTTTTTTAAGTGAGAAGCAAGAAGGCAGAGGGACAGACTCCCACATACGCTCTGACTGGGATTGATCCGGAAAGCCCCCACCCATCTGGAGCTGTTGCTCCATTGCTCAACAATCGAGCTATTTTAGTGCCTGAGGAGAGACCATGGAGCCACCCTCAGCTCCCGGGGCCAACTTGTTCCAACTGAGACATGGGTATGGAAGAGAGAGAGAGAGAGAGAGAGAGAGAGAGAGAGAAGGGGGGGGAGTGGAGAACAGATGACTGCTTCTCCTGTGTGACCTGACCAGGAAGTGAACCCAGGACATCCACACACTGGGCCAGTGCTCTCTCTACTGCTGAGCCAGCTGAACAGGTCTGATATGGGTGTTTTAATGCTAGAAGTAGGTTGTTTAAGAGCAGCAAACTAAGGCAGTGTCTGTGTGGTACAGATGAATCAAGTGTAAATCAGAAGCATTTGGTCATCTGTTTTTACATTTTAACTTAAATATTCTGGCCTTAATGAGACTATTATCTCCAATACATACATATATATAATATTGGAGACCTAACAACATCAAAACTGTCGTGAAAAAAGCAATATTGCTTTATTTCTGAATAGCTGCTGGGGAGAAAATGATGTTCCTTAGATTGTAAACTTTGAACTAGTATTTTAAGGCCTCTGTAAGTACACTGATGCTTACTGATGTTCAGTCTGTTCAACAGACTGAATGCTTCTGCTGTTAACCTTTCTTTATGGAGATGGTCTCAGTCACATACATATACTAATAAAATTGGCCTCACCATTGCAATCAGAACAATTTTTAAAATACTCTCATATATGATCTATAGTTGGTGAAATTAAGAAACTCCATCTGTTCATCTCTGCAGATTAAGCTTGGAAATCCCTGAGAGATGTCAAGCCACAAGTAAACTTTCTCCATAAGTAGGGATACAAACCAAGTTTGCAAACTCATATAAGTTTAATTTCCTAATGTCAGTTTGGAGTATCTACTATAGTTAATGTGTTGAAATGGTATGAGAAGAACACCTGACTTATCTGTGAGAAACAAAAGCAGGGAGCAAAAAGGACACTGAAGACAGCAAAGCCCAAAAGCAACTACTTGGGCAGCTTTGAGGTTCTCTGTGTTGCAGGATGCCCTCTTGTTTTGTTAAGAATAGAATATTTAAACAATTAGTAGTTCTCAACTCCATTCCATGTTGGCATGCATGATGGATGCATTTGCATGTTTGACCCTTTCCTTGGGATATATGCAGAGTTTTAGAGGCTTGGCCTAGATAAGAGAGGCTATAGGCTTTGCATAGGTCCCACTGTAGCTCCTCCTACATTTCTTTTTCTCCCACAGATTTAAGGCACACTGTCATGCAGAACACTGCAAGAACCACTCATCCTATAAAACTAAGCATGAAGTTCATACTAGATAAGGGATTTACATAGGAGTGATGGCTTTTATCAATTTTGTTAAATTGGAGTTGGCTTATTAATAGGCACTGTGTTTCTTTGAGTTTTAAGGAAACTGTAATTTTGGATATCTTGTTTGGAAGAGAACCATTTTATCTAAGATATATGAACTATAGCTTTCTAGGTTCTAGATATTTATAGATTTTCAGTTTCATAAATCCCATTGAAAAGATGAGTTTTCAGCAATCATATATTAAGAAAGCACAGGATTCTGTTTACTCTTTTGCTATCTGCTCTTCTAACTTGCTACCACACATTTGCTGGCTGTATCTTACAACAAGTTGACCATTGTTTTGTGTTTTTTTTTTTTTCTTGAAAGGAAATACTTGTTTTCTTTTACAGCTTATCAAAATAATTCTTTTTCCAAAGTTAGAAGCGGGATCCTTCATGCGCCCAACCGCGATCACCCAGCATTCCAATCCCGGGGGCGATTCTCGGCTCATCTGAGGCATTGCTCCGCTGCTGCAACTGGAGCCGTTTCTAGCGCCTGAAGCGGAGGCCATGGAGCCATTCTCAGTGCCTGGGCCAGCTTTGCTCCAATGGAGCCTTGGCTATGGGAGGGGAAGAGAGAGAGAGAGAGGAAAGAGAGGGGGAAGGGTGGAGAAGCAGATGGGCACTTCTCCTTTGTGCCCTGAATGGTAATCGAACCTGGGACTTCCACACCCCAGGCCGATGCTCTACCGCTGAACCAACCAGCCAGGACCTAAAATAATTCATTCTTATGATAAGAAATTTACACAAACAAAAGAAAGGAAGAATGTAAAAATTGATGAAATGATTATTTCTATTAGAATTATTTTATTCTGATTTTTTTAAGAGAGAGAGAGAAACATTAATCCGTAGTTGCTTTCACTTTAGTTGTTCATTGATTGCTTCTTATATGTGCCTTCACTGAGGTGAGCCAATGTTCCCTTGCTCAAGTCAGCAACTTTGAGCTTTTCATGACAGAGACCTTTGGGCCCTATCTTATGAGATGTGGGACCGTGTGGATGATACCCCACTCAAACTCCACTGATGAGCCTGTGCTCAGAGCCAGTGACCTTGGGGTTTTGTACCAGTGACCTCTGCGTTCCAGGTCTATGCTTTATCGCTTTATCCACTACACCACCACTGGTAAGGCTTTGGCTTTGATTTTAAAGTGGCTTTCATAAGGTTCACCATCTTTACTTTGACCATCCTATTATTTACTGCGTATTCCAACCTTATCCTGTGCATTTTATAAACAAATATATTGTTGTTGTTTAAGAATTCTAAAGCTTTTTATCCCCTTTGCTATGGCTTCTAGTGTCCTAAGCATGTTTTCCCTTTTTCAATATTTATATAGTTTATCGACAAAGGAAGAAACAGATCCTTTTACAAATAAGTTAGTAAAAATTTGAATTTTCCTTGAGAGCAACCAATGTTGCCTTAACAAATTCAATAAAAAATAAATAAAAATATGAAAGAGATCAACTTGAGTTCATATTGAAGAAATTAACTTAGGGTGAAAGATGACCCTTCTTCTTCTTTCCCCTTTTGTAAAGTGTCATCACAGTTTCCAGTGGCAACTGGGAAGACAAGAGCATAGTTTAGAGGTTAAGCCATTAAAGTCGAAGCATTTTTTCCCACCAGAATGTAGGAATAGTATAGAAAGTGGTTCTGTGTTTATATCTTTGTATACTACTTTTTACTCTAGTAAAGAGTACTATTATGATTATTAAATTGGAAACTTGGAGATTCACTGAAATCAGTGATTACATTACAGGGTTTTTGATTTTTTGTTAATTTTGGTGGCCAAACATTTCATTTATCTCCCTCTCTACTTCACTGAAAGGAAGGAATTGGTTTCTTTTAAGAAAGCAAGGCCTGCCATCGTTTGCTAGTGCAAGCATAACATGCATTTATGAGTTCTAGAGAATTCTTCAGTGATCACTATATATTGTGTAGCCGTATATATTTTAGTCATAGTAACCATGCCTCCCCAAGTTTGAGGTTAACCAATAAACTATTCTTTGTTTTTTGGTAACTGTATGCTTTTTGTCTGAATGCACACATACACACACACACACACATTTAAGGCATTTTATAAATGGGTAACATTTACTGAGTTGTTGTTTTTTAAAATTAACGTTTATTTTATTGACTTTAGAAAGAGGAAAGGAGAGAGCTAAAGGGAGGCAGGAACATTGATCTTTTCTGTATGTGCTCTGACTGGGGATTGAACCAGCAACCTTCTGTGCTTTGGGACAAGTCTCTAACCAGCTGAGCCACCTGACCAGGGAAGTTACTGAGTTTTTTACCAAAGACCTAAAGTTCACACTTTTTTTTTTTTTTTTTTTTTTTTTTTTTTACAGAGAGAGAGTCAGAGAGAGGGATAGATAGGGACAGAGAGACAGGAACGGAGAGAGATGAGAAGCATCAATCATCAGTTTTTCATTGCGACACCTTAGTTAATTGATTGCTTTCTCATATATGCCCTGACCCCGGGCCTTCAGCAGACCAAGTGACCCCTTGCTCGAGCCAGCGACCTTGGGTCCAAGCTGGTGAGCTTTGCTTAAGCCAGATGAGCCTGCGCTCAAGCTGGCGACCTTAGGGTCTCGAACCAGGGTCCTTGCATCCCAGTCTGACGCTCTATCCACTGCGCCACCACCTGGTCAGGCTAAAGTTCATACTTTTTACATGAAGAGTTAGGAGAGCATTGACTATAAACTTGGTCTCTCTCTCCTACCATATGTAAACTTAGGATAAAAATTAGTATTCATTAAGTAATATATAGAATGCTTTGTACCAACCTCTTAATAATTTTTAAAGACTTTGTTCATTTTAGAGAGAGAGAGGTAGAAGTAGGGGAGGAGCAGGAAGCATCAACTCACATATGTATCTTGACTGGGCAAGCCCAGGGTTTTGAACTGTCGACCTCAGTGGTCCAGGTCGGTGCTTTATCCACTGCGCCACCACCGGTCAGACTGCTTTATATTAACTTCTGTGTGTCTTAGACATACATTGTTGAAAACAGTTTCCAGTTGGGAAGGGATGTTGAAGAATGTTGGACAGAGAGACAATAGATAAGCTATTTAAGAGAGTGATATGTAGCGTGAAGGAAAGATAGGGTGATATGGCAGGAAGTGACTGTTTTTGGGGCTCAGAGGTGCCGCTTCAGATGTTCTAATGATCAGGGATGGCCACTCAGGAGACTGGCAGTTGCATGTCGTGACACCAGAATATGATGGCATGGCATAAGCTTTTAAGACTTAAGAGAAGAGTTTTCTAAGCCGCTGGAACTGTATCAGAGGTCTAAGGTGGGATCTTTTGAAATACAGAAAGGTTCCTCTGACTGAGACACAATGACAAAGTTACTTGGGGATGGGACTTGTTACAGTATCCCAATTGAGGCCATTGGTAAGCATGCAGATCATTGCTACCTGCTTCTTACAACATCGCTGTGCCCCCCAAATTTCTTACTTTCAAATGCTCCAGCTTTTGAAATATGACTACTTATTTGAGGATTACTTTACTTCTGTGGGGAAATACACGTCATGTTTAATTTGCTTTATTGGTTTGATGTAATTGTATGATTCAATGGCTTTGATGATGGGACCTCAGCAGAAGGTCTAGAGTCTAGAGAACTTCAAAAAAATAATGAAATGAAGCATTAAATCCGGACATAAAATGTTCTCTGTGTAAAAATAGCTTAAATGAGAATAATATATTAATGTGAAGCCCTTGCCACTTTTCCTCTGATCTCCCTCCAAAGCTCTCAGGGCCTGGTGCCCAGTATTTTTCTTAAGAGGCTGAGAAAGTCTCTTATCACCTTTAGGAAAAACTCAGGTTAAGGCATTGACCTACTATTCATTTTTCATATACAGAATCTCACATACATAATTTTAGAATGAAACCATTGCCTTAACATTTTATATTTATGAATTTGGTGAATATTTTCAAAGATTGTTTTCAAATTCTAAAGCCATAATATATTTATCCTTATAATTTCAAAATTTGTATAAATGAATAGGTATCAGTTCTACTTTGAAAATATGGAAGAGATACTTTGTGTTTTGTTGGATTTGTCTTGGGAACATTACATCTACACAGTTTGCTTCTCTTGTAACAACAGATGCAGTAACCCTAAAGTCTGTTTTACTTATTGTTACATTAGTTTTTAATTAAAGAAAACACAACTAGTGGGAGGCAGTTACTTTCTGTGAAATATAATGAAGATTTATTTTGGAAGTGACCTTCACTTTATTAGCTGAAGCAGTAATCAACAGAATTAATAGAATAATCACATTATACACAAACTCATAAATCATCATGAATACTGCTGTCAAAAGTTCAGCTATTAATGGGTCCTATTGTTTTGCAGCTGTATTAAAAAATGCAGCCTCTGATTTCTACGTTGATAGGCACTGAAATTGCTTTTTTAAAGGCTATGTAGGATAGTGGTACTATAGCCAAAAATGTTCACAACTGTTAATTTATCTGTAATACAATTCGATGTCACCAGGGCAAAGTTCAAATTGAGTACAGGGCTGGCATGTTCTCTTAGTCAAATCTGAGTCATCCTTGGAGGCAGACTCAATTAGAGTTCTACTGCTTTAAACGTCTGTTGTTTGGGATTAATGGCATCAGAGTTTGGTTCTACTCCAAATATATATCTGAATAATATATTGGATGGATGTTCTGTTGCTTTTGTGAATTTTGCTTGAGCTTGTTATAAACAAGTAATTGAAGTGGCAGTTTAATATTTGAAACTTACAGAAAAAAATGCATCTCATTAGATCAGTCTTCATATTTCTCAGGAACTGTTTACTTGGATTTCCACGTTCTTTTTAAGTTTAATTACAATGGGAATCTGGGAAATTCTTTGCAGTTGAGCTTTGTGTGTTTTCGCTCATGCCCTCTAGTTGCTGATCCTTAGAAACAAGCTCTAGGTACAGCTTTGTGCAGCCAAGCGTTACGCTGTGTCAGAGCCCATTAAGATAGTGAATTCGTTTTTGAAAAAAGTTTAAGACTTTTTGTAGTTAGAAAACAACTTGTCTTTTTAAATTAATGTGCAGGTGTGATGTTTTTATTTTGTATCATTGAAACTGATATTTTCTCTTTTTCCTTCTGATTTTGACAGACATGTTCACAAGTGAGGAAAATTGTCTTTACTCTCTGTCATTAGGCAGACCCAGCTAGGAATTTCTCATGATCATTGCTTAGTTTTCACATTTGTATTTTCATTTTGTTCATTCTTAGCTCTCCAATACGTAAGAAAACTACAAAGGATATCTCTGTATTAAATGCTATGTAACTGAGGTGTACATTGTAAGTAAGAGGAATTAAAAGTAAGATTTAAACTTTGATTTATCACTTGCTCTCATCTCATGGAGATGAGATCTTATTTTAAATCTAAAAACAGAAGCTGAGCCTGACCCCCTAGGGGGTGGTGCAGTGGATAGAGTGTCGAACTGGGACGTGGAGGACTCAGGTTCGAAACCCCAAGGTCGCCAACTTGAGCATGGGCTCATCTGACTGAGTGTGGGGTTGCTGTCTTGAGCATGGGATTATAGATATGACCCCATAGTTGCTGGCTTGAGCTGAAAGGTCACTGGCTTGAAGCCCAGGGTCGTTGGCTCAAGCCCAAGGTCACTGGCTTGAGCAAAGGGTCACTTGCTGTGCTGGAGCGCCCCCCCCCCCCCCCGTCAAGGCACATATGAGAAAGCAATCAATAAACAACTAAGGTGCTGCAACGAAGAACTGATGCTTCTCATCTCTCTCTTTTCCAGTCTGTCTGTTCCTATCTGCCCCTCTCTCTGTCTCTTTCTGTCTCTGTCACAAAAAATAAGTAGATAAGTAAATAAATACAGAAGCTGAGATCATTCTAAATTCACAGGTTTTCCCAAAGTAACTCCATTACTTTTTATAGTCAATTTGAAATGGAAGCATCCTACTGTACTCAGAAAAACAGATTGTGGCCTTCTCAAAGCATCAGATACCTTTTCCTTTCCCATATTTTCTATAGTTGACAAAATGAATGGGCACTCTTAGACTTCTACCAGTTCTATTAACATTTGCATTTCGGGCCCTGGCTGTTTGGCTCAGTGATAGAGCATTGGCCTGGCGTGTGGAAATCCCAGGTTTAATTTTCGGTCAGGGCACACAGGAGGTAAGGGGACCATCTGCTTCCCTCCCCCCTCCCACTTCTCCCACAGCCATGGCTCAGTTGGTTCCAGTGCATTGGCCCTAGGCCCTGAGGATGGCTTTATGGAGCCTCCGCCTCAGGCACTAAAACATAGCTGGTTTGCGAGAGCATGGCCCTGGATGGGCAGAGCATTGGCCCCAGATGGGGGTTGTCAGGAAGATCCTGGTTGGGGTGCACGCGGGAGTCTGTCTCTTTATCTCCCCCCCTCTCACTTGAAAAAACAACAACAAAAAAACCCCAAGAAACAAACAAAAATATTTGCATTTTGCTCTCCTTGACTGATTTCCTTTTCATTTATACTTGAATGTACAACATTCTGAATAATAGTCATTTAACATAGAACATACATGACAAGATAAAGAAAAATATTAAAAGAAAACTTAGTGTCCAATGGAAACGTAGAGATTGCAATGAGTGCAGCAGGCAGCTACACGGAGCAGCTGGGATGCAACCCTGGTCTGCACTTGCAGGCTCCCTGTTGCCCAATTTTCTCTTCGGAGAAGCCAGCAACCCAGATTATAAGTGCCACGGGAGTCTTTTTATTTTTTTATTTATTTTTTATTTTATTTTTATTTTTTTTGTATTTTTCTGAAGCTAGAAACGGGGAGAGACAGTTAGACTCCCACATGCACCCGACCGGGATCCACCCGGCACACCCACCAGGGGGCGATGCTCTGCCCACCAGGGGGCGATGCTCTGCCCCTCTGGGGCGTTGCTCTGCTGCGACTAGAGCCACTCTAGGGCCTAGGGCAGAGGCCAAGGAGCCATCCCCAGTGCCCGGGCCATCTTTGCTCCAATGGAGCCTTGGCTGCGGAGGGGAAGAGAGAGACAGAGAGGAAGAAGAGGGTGAGGGGTGGAGAGGCAGATGGGCGCCTCTCCTGTGTGCCCTGGCCGGGAATCGAACCCGGGACCTCTGCACGCCAGGCTGACGCTCTACCACTGAGCCAACCGGCCAGGGCTCTTTTTTTTTTTTTTTTTTTTTTTTTTTTTTTTTTTAAATGAGATTATACAAAACTTATCTACCAGCGACTTTATCGCATGGGCTTCCAGTTGGCAATTTTTTGTGATAGGCAAAGGGCAATTTTTATTTGTACATTGAAGTGGATGCTGTCTTTCACTGAATTGAGATTTAAAAAATTACTGTAGTAATTTCATAATGCTTCTTCATTGCATCACACTCAAATAGCAACTGTGGGACACAGTGAATTTATGCCATGCAGATACCACTTCAGAAGACTGAATTTGCATTTTTTTTTTTTTTTTTTTTTTTTACAGAGAAAGAGAGAGTCAGAGAGAGGGATAGATAGGGACAGACAGACAGGAACGGAGAGATATGAGAAGCATCAATCCTCAGTTTTTCATTGCAACACCTTAGTTGTTCATTGATTGCTTTCTCATATGTGCCTTGACCACGGGCCTTCAGCAGACCGAGTAACCCCTTGCTCAAGCCAGTGACCTTGGGTCCAAGCTGGTGAGCTTTGCTCAAACCAGATGAGCCCGCGCTCAAACTGGCGACCTCAGGGTCTCGAACCAGGGTCCTCTGCATCCCATTCCGACACACTACTGCGCCACCTCCTGGTCAAGCTGCATTTGCATTTTGAATTGTTGTATAAACTGAACACCCCTTAGGGGAAACAATAAGCATTCCAGAGGTATGTTTCTTCTCACAGAAGGACAGCCTAGAAATTCGGGTATTAGCCTTTGACTCTGTCTGCATTACTGTTATTCTCAGTTTCTGGAGCTAGACCCTCTTCTGGGTCCACCCTTCCGCCCTGGCCCGGGCTGGGCTCCTGCTCTAACATAGGAGCCCCCTTTACCCACCCTCTGCCTTCTGCATTGAGCTACCGTGTCACTGCCAGTGGCATTCTGTCTGTCACGATCCAGGCCCTTCCACCTAATTTTCTTTTTAATATTTTATTTATTGACTTTTTAGAGAGAGGAGAGAGAGAGAGGGGAAGAGAGAGACAGAGAGGAAGAGAGAGGAAGGAAGGAAGGAAGGAAGGAAGGAAGGAAGGAAGGAAGGAAGGAAGGAAGGAAGGAAGGAAGGAAGGAAGGAAGGAAGGAAAAGAAAGGTAGGTGGGTGTTGGGGGGACGGGAAGCATCAACTAATAGCAGTTGCTTTATGTATGTGCTTTGTTCTGGGCAAGTGCAGGGTTTCGAACTGGCGACCTCAGCATTCCAGGGCAGGCTACTTCCACCTACTTTTTAACCCCATTCAATAATCATTCTATCCTTCAGCAACTGCTATTTCTCAGTTTGAATATCCATTCAGGTGTCTGTGCACATTTAACTTTCTGCATTTTCTTTCATTTTCCTATCTTTTAGAAGCTGCCCCTGCCCCCTACATTCTAGCCTGTTCCTCTTCATGGTTTGACTCAGGCCCAACCATCAGATGTTCATCCACTACCCCTGGTGGCTGGAAGCTGTGTGGTTTTAGGAAAGTAGTTTAACCTCTCTGAATTTCTATAACAAGTGCTTGTAAAGGTTTGTCCCAATTCTGACAGTCTGTAACTCCTTATCATCTTAACACATCTTGACCGCTCTGTCCTTTGAATTCCCTTGCAGTGTATTTCTAGTCTCTACCATGTAATGGAGTTTTTAATTTTTCTCTAGTTGCACTTCATGCCATTTGTCTCTTATGCTTAACAGAGGGTGAAGTCTGTGATTTATACATAGCTTCTGTGAATCTAGTGCATTGCAGTAGTTTCAGTCTTGCTCATAGGCCTAGATGAATCGTGGCTGACAGCTCTAACTTCAGTCCCAGGCCAGTACCATTAACCTTGAAACTGGGAGGGCTTGCAGCCCTTTCCTAGGATGTGCCGGACACAAATGACTGCTATTCGTTTTATTTCACTGTGTGAATAGTCACAAACCAACAAAGGTTAAAAAAAATATGAAAGTAAGCCCTGGTGGGTTGGCTCAGTGTTAGAGCATCGCCATGGCATGTAGAAGTCCTGGGTTCAAATCTAGGCCAGGGCACACAGGAGAAGCACCCATCTGCTTCTCCACCTCCCCCTTCTCTTCTCTCTTTCTCTTCCCCTCCTGCAGCCAAGGCTCCATTGGAGCAAAGTTGGCCTGGGTGTTGAGGACCACTCCATGGCCTCCACCTCAGTTGCAATGGAGCAATGCCACAGATAGGCAGAGCATCGCCCCCTAGTGGGCATTCCTGGTGGATCCTGGTTGGGAGCATGCGGGAGTCTGTTTCTCTATCTCCCCTCTTCTCACTTAAAAAATAATTAAGTAAATAAATAAAATTTCTGTGCAAATCCGATCATGTCACTGCCCTGCTTAAAACCTCCTGGTGACTTCTCATTGCACTGAGAATAAAATTGGAAGCTCTTGGTCTGGCCCTTGAAGACCTGCACAGTCAGGCCCGTGTCTCTGTGACCCATAAAGACCATAAAATGGGGATAAGAATACTAATACCGGCCCTGGCTGGTTGGCTCAGCGGTAGAGCGTCGGCCTGGCGTGTGGGGGTCCCGGGTTTGATTCCCGGCCAGGGCACATAGGAGAAGCGCCCATTTGCTTCTCCACCCCCACCCCCCCTCCTTCCTCTCTGTCTCTCTCTTCCCCTCCCGCAGCCGAGGCTCCATTGGAGCAAAGATGGCCTGGGCACTGGGGATGGCTCCTTGGCCTCTGCCCCAGGCGCTAGAGTGGCTCTGGTCGCGGCAGAGCGATGCCCTGGAGGGGCAGAGCATCGCCCCCTGGTGGGCAGAGCGTTGCCCCTGGTGGGTGTGCCGGGTGGATCCCGGTCGGGCATCTGCGGGAGTCTGTCTGACTGTCTCTCCCCGTTTCCAGCTTCAGAAAAAATAGAGCTGATGTCCATGTGATTCTCAGTACTTTGGAACTGAGATTATACACGTGACTTTTAGTGACCTTTTAGTTTCAGTGATTACTGCTTGCCAAACAGGTTCTCTTGGGTTCTAGCACCGTGACCAATATCTGGTAGGCTTCCATTTTGGAATTGTTATGAATATATATTGTAACTGTTTCCTAGGGCTGCAGGTATCATTACCCCTTGTTTAGCTCTTACTCTTCTTTTTAATAATTATGGATTTTAGAGAAAGAGGAAGGGAGAGAGAGGAGAAATAATTTATTGTTCCACTTATTTATGCATCTGTTGTTTGATTCTTGTATGTGCCCTGACTGGGGATAGAACCCGCAACCTTGGCATATTGGGATGACATTCTAATCACCCAAGCTACCTGGCCAGTGCCTAGCTCTTGCTCTTCAGAAAACATTTGGTTTGGGGCAATAGGAAATCTGTGCTGAGCTGGATGACATTAGTTTGAGTCGTAGAAGGTTCTGGGCTTGGTGGGTAGTAGAGACCAGGGTGGCACTTAACACTGTCCACGTTTGCATTCCCAGGAGACAGCCCGACTAGAGCAAATATGTGTCATTCATTTCTGACAACAACCGTTCAGTCGCTCCCCACCCCCTATATCCAGTTAGAAAAAAGATACCAGATACCAAGAAAGAAGTAAATGAGATGTTAGTGTACATAAACACGCTAAGTAATATAAATATATAGCCAGTAAACATGATGTAGTGATATAAATATACAACGTAAGGATGTAACTCATAAAATGTTATGTCTTATATAACATTAAAACTGGTGCGAGGCCCTAGCCAGCGGTAGAACATCGGCCTGGCATGTGGAAGTCCCAGGTTCAATTTCTGGTCAGGGCACACAGGAGAAGCGCCAATAGGAGAAGCACCAATCTACTTCTCCACCCTTCCACCTCTCCTTCCTCTCTTTCTCTCTTCCCATCCTGCAGCCAAGGCTCCATTGGAGCAAAGTTGGCCTGGGGGCTAAGGACGGCTTCATGGCCTCTGCCTCAGTTGCTAGAATGGTTCCAGCCGCATTGGAGCAGAGCCTCAGATGGGCAGAGGATCACAACCTGGTGAGCATGCCAGTTGGATTTAGGTCTGTGCATGCGGGAGTCTGACTGCCTCCCTGCTTCTAACTTCGGGAAAAAAACAAACAAAAAAAAAAACAAAACAAAACGTGTGTGTGTGTATAGCAGTAAGACTTTTGGGACTCCCTGGAGTGTGCATTTATTTATGTATTATAAAAATAAACACATACATTTATTTATGTCCCATGCACATTTTTTTCAGACCTGTAGGCACTGCGTACATATAATAGAAATTTCAATGTATTGTTTTTTTTGGTTTTGTTTGTTTTTAGCAAGAGAGAGAAAGAGACAGATGGACAGATAGACAGGAAGGGAGAGAGATGAGAAGTATCAGCTCTTATTGTGTCACTTTACTTATTTATTGATAGCCTCTCATATGTGCCTTAACCACTGGGCTCCAGCCGAGTCAGTGCCCCTTGCTCAAGCCAGCAACCTTGGGCTCAAGCCAGTGGCCATGGGGTCAAGTCTATGATCCCACATTCAAGCTGGCGACCTCATGGGTTTTTTTTGTTTTTTTTTTTTTTTTTTAACAGAGACAGAATCAGAGAGAGGGACAGATAGGGACAGACAGATAGGAACAGAGAGATGAGAAGCATCGATCATCATTTTCTCGTTGTGACACCTTAGTTGTTCATTGATTGCTTTCTCATATGTGCCTTGACCGTGGACCCTCAGCAGAGCGAGTAACCCCTTGCTCTAGCTAGAGACCTTGGGTCCAAGCTGGTGAGCTTTTGCTCAAACCAGATAAGCCAATGCTCAAGCTGGCGACCTCGCAGTCTCGAACCTGGGTCCTCTGCATCCCAGTCTGACGCTCTATCCACTGTGCCACCGCCTGATCAGGCAACCTCATGGTTTTGAAGCTGGGTAGAGTCCCAGATCGATGATCCATCCACTGTGCCACCACCGGTCAGGCAATGTATTGTTTTAAATACAATACTCTGAAAAAAGTATATGTTGGAATATAGTTAACAAGTAAGTAACACAGCTGAACTTCATGTAGGTAGATATAATCACTGAAGGTTTCTTGTCTCTCACAAAGCTTTAGGGTGCCTAGTCACTGTTGAATGGTACTTCTTTATCAGTGCAGGTTAAGCTGGGATGTCATTAAGGCGCAGTGACAATGACCAGCGCTCACTCAGTTCTCTTTTGTTTGGTTGGTTTTTAATGGCATTCGATAGTGTTCCAAATGCATTTCTGTAATGACTATTTTTTTTTCGTATTACAACCTACTGTAAATATTTTTTTTTAGTTAAATCCTGAAAATGTTTACTTGTTGGCCTCTAGGCCCCCTGCTGCTCTGTAGAAATGCACAGGGCTGCCTGTTGGGCATTTTCGCCTCCGCAGTGTCCACCCACTCTGCCAGTTCAGTTGTCCATTACTGAAGGTGTGTTTTGGATCAGCATGCTACCATTTAAGGTCCTGGAAGAAAACATATGTCTTGTGGAGCCTATTACCTGCGAAAATTCATGTTCAAGTGTTTGCTTCCTGCTAACAGCACGTTCTCTGTTGAAAAATCTCTCCCTTACCAAAATAATTTATTTGCAAATCACTTTTTAAAATGTGGATTGCAAAGTCCGTATAATTCGGTAGGTACTTTGAAGGTGAATGTTTCCTTGGTTAGTCTTACTCTGAATTAATATTCTTTATAAAATGAAGTTGCACATAGTTCATTTAGCATGTATAGGTAGAGAATCAACGTGCCTTTTGGGAGACAAGAATGTGGAGAAATCGAGGCATTGTTTTACTCTTTGTAATAATATTTGCAACTGGTCAGTACTGAGAGCAAGTTTGACCACCTGACTCCATGTTGTTTTCCTTTGTAATGCCAAAAAGATGGTACTGAGGCTGGCCTGATACTGAGGCTGGCCTGTGGTGGCGCAGTGGATGGAGCACAGACCTGGAATGTTGAGATCGCAGGTAGAAACCCTGGGCTTAGGTCAAGGCACATATGGGAGTTGGTGCTTCCTGCTCCTCCCCCCTTCTCTGTCTCTTCCTCTCTAAAAAAATTAATAAGTAAAATCTTTAAAAATAAAAGAAAGAAAGATGCTACTGATAGGCTGTTTGTATGGCTAGCCGAGAAAATACTGGGCCCAGGCTGCCTGAGTTTTTGTTTAGTAACATAACAGTTTATTACAGGACCTTGGGCAAGTCCCTTGTGACTTTTCTTTGCTTCATTTTCCAAATCTGTAACTGTCTGACTCACAGAGATGTAGGGTGCATGGGTCAAGCCTCAGGCATGTGTAAGTACTCAGAGCTCGCCATGATGGATATTTATACTGTCATTATTGGCTGTGTGCCCCAAAGACCAGTGTGACCAAGTTATCTCCTCACTTCTGTCACTCTCACTCCTGGCTTCTCCTGGAAATGACCGCTCTTTGCATTCAGCATGCAGCTGTCAGTGACTGCTTGTTACTGGACTCCTTACCCACCTACTGAAGGTTTCCATAGTGGCTCGTTGCTGCCAAGTTGTGCCCCGAACCAACCACAACAAAGGCTAAGTATGACAATAACTGATAAGAATAGTACACATAGGAGTCTTTATTGATCCCATCATTGTGCCTGGCAGTTTTTACAGGCCAAAGAGTTTTTTCACTTGGGCTTACGGTACTTGAGGAAAATACAAAGGTAAGAGAGAGCAAGTGTCACCCCTGTGAACACCGTATGTCCCCTAACAGGCAAGGCTGGTGTGCAGGGAAAGCCAGTGAAGAGTAGTATGCAAACATGTGCATGCAGCTGTGTGCTTATGCAGGTGCAAGAAATTGTAATAGATACCAAGTCATCTTTCCAAGATCACAGAGGACTTCCAACATTCTCATTGAAAATGAAGACATCTGTTGGATTAGCATGACAGTGTCTCATTGGACTTCCTCTTGTATGAAATTCACCATCATCCAAACAGAACAGTTCTTAACATTCTTATGTTTCTTCTATTTGGCATATGTCCACTCTTAAAAAATCATGTTGTTGACAACCAGGAAATTTTTTGTCTGACCAGTGGTGGTGCTGTGGATAGAGTGTCCACCTGGGACCCAGGTTTGAAGCCCCAAGATCGCCAGCTTGAGTGTGGGATCATCAACCTGACTCCAAGGTCTCTGGCTTGAACAAGGGGTCACTGGCTCGGCTGCAGCCCTCCAGTCAAGGCACATATGAGAAGCAATCAACAACTAAAGTGTCACAACTATGAGTTGATGCTTCTCATCTCTCTCCCTTCCTGTCTCTCTCTTTCTCAGAGAAAAAAAGAAAAGAAAAACAGGTAGTTTTTGATGGCTTACTAAAATAAATAGTTATAGATGCCTTTCTTGCATTTTCTGCTATTTAAATGTATTTTGCAGATGTTCCATTTACCCTAAAAACTTCCCAGAAAAAAAAGTATTTTAAACAAAAGGATACTTGATAAAGTAGCAGTCTGTTTCATAAAGAATAATATGTTATGAAAGGAGGTCTTTGTGGAACATTTCATTTCATTTTAGTTAAGTGGATATCTCATGTTTTTGATAATACTGTAATTGTCTATGACACAGCATTTTATGATTTTTTTTTAACCTAATATAACTTATAACTATTGTGAACTTGATCCCCTTGCTTTTCTTGGAATCTGGGACAATATTTAAAAATTGCCCCCCACCCTGTGTGGTGTGTGGTTGCTATGTGTGTGTGTGTGTGTGTATAAATAAACATGGGCTGTTGTGACTGAAATACCAAACTTTAGCAGCTGGAGACAGCTTATCTATGGCCGCTTATGAAGAAGTTGTAAACAGTGGTGCTACTACTACTCACATGATGAAAAAATATCCCTAGGTAAATGAAAATACTTATTTTGTGGTCCATATTTTAAAATTGCTTATCCCTTTGGGGGCCTTAACCTCATTCAGCCTGTTTATTTTTAGTGGGCCAGTAATAATATTTTGTGTGCGTGTGGTCTCTTTCAGTCTCACAGGAAATTGATTGTGAATGTTGGTCTGATTATCTGTGCTCACTACCACCAATAGGCAGAATACAATTTGGGAAATGTAGGTGAACCGTCCAACAGAAAGATTTAGAATTTATCAAGTGCAGTATCTCAAATAATACCAGGTTTATCAGCATAGTTAATACCTACTGTTCCATAGTATGCTATGTGACTGGTGAACAAGATTAGCAGAAAGGGACAATATCTTGTAACTGGTGTCCTGGGTAAAATTTGCAAGTTTTAGATACATGAAATTTTGCTTGCATGCTGTAATGTGCCATTTCTTATATTATTCTAAATTTGTAAATGGAAAAAAAGAACTAATTTCTTTGTTGTTCTACACTAGGAGAAATTATTACCTAACTGCCTCTATCCTAACTTAGTCATGTTCACTAAAATGATTGAATTTAGAAACACAGAAGGGATATTATGTGATACTTAGATAATGTCAATTATCTCTACCATAAATTTATGTTTGTACTATTATTATCTGATTCTGAAACATTTTAAGGATATTTCAGAAAGGATAGAAAATAACATACAGATTGCCATGTAACCAGCTACACTTTTGTCAAAACTTCACATGTTGCGGTATTTGATCTCAATATATTTTTAAAACAGAGTGATTAAAATCTTCAGTGTAACTTTCCCTCTTTCCCTTTCTATATAAATCGCTACTTTCCTGAACTTAGTTTTGACAATTCCCCACAATGTTTGTGTACTTTTACTACATATAGATGTACTATGGAGAAACGATACATAGTATTTTTCATGTAAAGTTTTGAAACTATAAATTCTATTACTAGGGACCAATGATTTTCAACCAGTGTGCTGCAAGAATTTTTAAAACATGCAATATCTGACCATTTAGTCAGGGACACTGACTTCTTTTCTCTTAGGTTGTCAAACAAAAAATAAAATGACAATAGCCAACACAGGAATAGTGACCTGAATGAATGAATCCAACTCATACCTATTTTTTTTCTCAGACTGACAAAAAATATATGCATCTTTGGTGTGCCATGAGATGAAACAGGTTGAAAATCACTGCCCTGGATTTATTCTTCCTCAATTTGTTGTTATCATTCAGTTTTTATGATTTTGCCATTTATCTATGTTGATAGATGGGGCTGTAATGCCCCCAGTTAAATTGCTTGCTGTATTCCATTGTTCAATGTGAGAGGTTAAATCAACTGTACAGTTTAGGGGGTATAGTCACCGCAAAACTGCTCACACTTCTGGCACGAACTGCAATTTTGGGGGACTTTCCAAAACACTCTCAGGTTCAATAGTTGACTAGGACTCTGAGGACTCACTAAGAACTGTTGCACTGCCCTGGCCGGTTGGCTCAGCGGTAGAGCGTCGGCCTGGCGTGCGGGGGACCCGGGTTCGATTCCCGGCCAGGGCACACAGGAGAAGCACCCATTTGCTTCTCCACCCCTCCCTTTCTCTCTGCCTCTCTCTTCCCCTCCCGCAGCCAAGGCTCCATTGGAGCAAAGATGGCCCGGGCGCTGGGGATGGCTCCTTGGCCTCTGCCCCAGGCACTAGAATGGCTCTGGTCGCGGCAGAGCGACGCCCCGGAGGGGCAGAGCATCGCCCCTGGTAGGCGTGCCGGGTGGATCCCGGTCAGGCGCATGCGGGAGTCTGTCTGACTGTCTCTCCCCGTTTCCAGCTTCAGAAAAATACAAACAAACAAACAAACAAAAAGCCTGTTGCACTTACACTTAGGATTTATTACAGGGCATGGGTATGGGTTGAAATCAATCAAGAGAAGAAGGGCATTGGATAGAGGATGGGGGCGCCAGTAGGGGACCTTCCAGCTGTTCTCTCCCTGGGGAGTCAGGACAGCGCTGCCCTTCCAGCAGTGATGTGCGACAGTGTGCACAGAGCATGGCCAACCAAGGACGCTTCCTGAACTTCAGTGACCAGAGTTTCTATTGGAACCCCATCACTCAGGCATGGCTGATGGCCCAGTAGGCTGACATCACTCTCACTTTCACCAGAAGTTGACTGATACCACGTGACCCGAAGCTTCCTACCTAAATCACACTGTTGGTTTTTCCAGCATGGCTAGTCCCCAGCTGAAGACTGTCTAGTGTGGCCATTTTGTTAGACTGCCTGGTGATCTGTCATCCAAAGCACTTATTTTAGGCTTGGTATTCCAAGGACTTAGAGATCATCCCCCAAAACTCAAGGACAAAGGCCAGACCTCTTTGTGGGCCAGGGTAAATTCTTTATGACAAATATGAATATACCATTTTTTTTAATTTTTCTGAAGTGAGAAGCAGAAAAATACAAAACAGTTAGACAGACTCCCACATGTGCCCAACCAGGATCCACCCGGCATGCCCACCGGGGGGTGATGCTGCCCATCTGGGGTGTCGGTCAGCTGTAACCAGACCCATTCTAGCTCCTGAGGCGGAGGTTATGGATCCGTCCTCAGCACCTGGACCAACTTTGGTCCAGTGGAACCTTGGCTGCGGGAGGGGAAGAGAGAGACAGAGAGGAAGGAGAGGGGGAAGGAGGGAGAAGCAAATGGGTGCTTCTCCTGTGTGCCCTGGCCGGGAATCGAAACTGGGACTTCCACATGCTGGGCTGATGCTCTACCGTTGAGTCAACCAGTCAGGGCCCTACCACATTTTATTTTTCCCTTTCTCCTCTTGATGGATATTTGGGTCACATGTGATTTATATAAAATAATACCTATTTTACTTAACTCACAAATGCTTATATAACTCTTATTGTGTGCTGGGTACTGTTTGGCTTCTTTACAAATATTATTTAATCCCCTGAAGAACACTCTGAGATAAATAATATCATTCTCATCCCACAGATGAAAAAATAGGATAGAGCGAGGCTAAATACCTTGTTTAAAGTCACACAGCCAGTAGATGGAATAGCTTAGAAGTGAACTCAGGCAGTTAGAATCTTTCCTTATAACCACTGTGCTATGCTGTCTAAAATAATACAGCAACAAATATTTCTATACCATCTTCTGGTATTTATGTAAAATAGGTTTTGTTAGATTTATTCCTAACAGTAGAATTGTTATACTGCAGATATGTGCCCCTTCAACTTTACCTGATGCTGCTAAATTGTTATTCCAACCGATATATTTATTTTTTAAAATATTTAAGCCTGACCAGGTGGTGGCACACTGGATAGAGCCTTGGACTGGGACGCAGAGAACCAAGGTTTGAAACCCTGAGGTCACCAGCTTGAGCATGGGCTCATCCGGCTTGAGTGCGGGATCACCAGCTTGAGCACAGGGTCGCCGGCTTGAGCTTGGGATCATAGACATGACCCCGTGGTTGATGGCTTGAGACCCAAGGTCACTGGCTTGAGCCTAAAGGTCACTGGTTTGAAGCCCAAGGTCACTGGCTCAAGCCCAAGGTTGCTGGCTTGAGCAAGGGGTCACTGGCACAGCTGGAGTCCCCCGGTCAAGGCCCATATGAGAAAGCAATCAGTGAACAACTAAGGTGCCACAAGGAAGAATTGGTGTTTCTCATCTCTCCCTTCCTGTCTATCCGAATCTGTCCCTCTCTTTTACTCTGTCTCTGTCAAAAAAATTTTTTTAAATAAGTGAATGATTCTTTATTTTTCTACTTTTAAATGGATGGAGGCTTACTGCATAGACCATTTTATATAAGTTTTTCAGGACACGTCTGTTTCTTGTGAATTCACAGTATTATAGAATAAAATATATATATTTTATTATTTGGGTCATATATATATGACCCAAAAGCAAGCAACAAGTTTAGAAGTTAACTTACACTGTTTTAATTCTGTGGAAGTAAATTCTAAAAATATTTGTATAAACTTTTAAGATACTGTCATATATCTTTCCTAGTCTGTGGCTTTTCTTTTCATTTTCTTTTGTTGTACAGATGTTTATAATTGTAAAATACTCCATTTTCTCAATTTTTTAGATGATTTTGCCTTTTGCATCTCATTTAAGAAATATTTCTTTTCCCTGAGCCTCAAAATATATCCTCCTATACTTTCTTATAAAAATTTTGCTTTTATATTTATGCCTTTCATCTACCTGGAATTGCTTCTGAATATGGTGTAAAAAAGGGATATAATTATTTTCTTCATGTTAATCAAAACCATTGTTGCCTGACCAGGCCATGGCGCAGTGGAAAAAGTGTTGGCCTGGGGCGCTGAGGACCCAGGTTCAAAAGCCCGAGGTCGCAGGTTTGAGTGTGGGATTGTAGACCTGACACCATGGTCTCTAGCTTGAAGACCAAGGTCGCTGGCTTGAGCCCAAGGTCGCTGGCTTGAGTAAAGGGTCACTGACTCGGCTGGAGCCCCCTGATCAAGGGACATATGAAAAAGGAATTGATGAACAACAAAGGTGCTGCAGCAAAGAGTTGATGCTTATCTCTCTCCCTTCCTGTCTGTCTGTCTCTCTTTCTCTCTGTCTCTCTCACTAAAACAAAAACAAAACGAAAACCACATTATTTTGGTGGTCTGCTCTCTCCCCACTGATGTGTAATGCCTCCGCTGTCATGATCATGTTTGTATATATATATATATATATATATATATATATGCATCTTTGTATTAGTTTGCTCTTGCTGCCATAAGAAATTACCAAAACATAGTAGTTTAAAGGGAAACAAATTTGTTATTTTATGTCATAGAGGTCAAAGTCTAAAATGGGTAGGCAGGGCTGCGCTCTCTCTTGGATTTCTGGGGAAGAGTCTGGTTTTTGCCTTTTCCAGCTTCCAAAGGCTCCCTGTGTCCTCTGGCCAGTTATACCTCCCAGTGACATTAGCGCCACAGTCTCTGCTTCCATCTTTAGATCTTCTCTCACTTTGAGCTTCCTGCTTCCTTTTTTTAGTACCTTTCTGATGGTATTGCATGCACTGGGATAATCAGTTTAATTTCATCATCTCAAGTTCCTTAAGTTGACATATGTTGCTGTGCAAGGGAACATGTCCGCAGGCTCCGGAGATGAGAATGTGAACATCACCAGTGAGGGTGCTCTTGAGCCCACCACAGCCTTCTCTCTGGACTTTCCATTATTTATTTATTTTTAAATTATTTTTCTGAAGTGAGAAGCAGGGAGGTAGAGAGGCAGACTCCCGCATGCACCCAACCGGGATCCACCCTCATGCCCACCAGGGAGCAATGCTCTGCCCATCTGGGGCATTGCTCCGTGCACCGGAGCCATTCTAGTGCCTGAGGCAGAGGCCACAGAGCCGTCCTCAGCACCCGGGCCAACTTTGCTTCAGTGGAGCCTTGACTGTGGGAGGGGAACAGAGAGATAGAAAGGAAGGAGGTGGGAAGGGTGGAGAAACAGATGGGCACTTCTCCTGTGTGACCTGGTCAGGAATTGAACCTGGGACATCCACATGCCGGGCCGACACTCTACCACTGAGCCAACTGGCCAGGGCTGGACTTTCCTTTATTCTTATGTTTTGAACTCATTTCATTTAAATATGCTCACAATCTCTGTCTGCTAGTTCTACCATCTGAATAAAGTTGTTGGGAGTCTAATCCTGCTGTTTGTGAGGTCTGTGGATTCTCACTTAGGATATGTTTCTTCATCTGTTGTATAATTTTAGAATATAAACTCGTCTTAAGGGTTACTCAATCTGTGGCAGTATCATGTGGCCTGATTTGAGGTCAGATTGCTTAGGAAGTCTTAGTAATTTCTGCCACCAAGACTCTGGGCGTAGTACTGACCTGGAACCACTTTCCATGGTATTTTTTTGGTCAAGGTTTCTTGGGTCATATCATAATGTAATTTCATGCCCTCAACCTGTACGAGGGCAGACTGCTGGTTACAAATAGAGATAAAATCTTCTTTCACTAAGGGCTTTAGAGAAAATATATTTTTAAAAATATTTTCTCGCTCTTGCCTGACCAGGTGGTGGCACAGTGGATAGAGCATCTGACTGGGATGCGGAAGACCCAGGTTCGAGACCCTGAGGTCGCCAGCTTGAGAGCGGGCTCATCTGGTTTGAACAAAACCTCACCAGCTTGGACCCAAGGTCGCTGGCTAGAGCAAGGGGTACTTGTTCTGCTGAAGGCCCGCGGTCAAGGCACATATGAGAAAGCAATCAATGAACAACTAAGGTGTCGCAATGAAAAACTAATGATTGATGCTTCTTATCTCTCCATTCCTGTCTGTCTATCCCTATCTTTCTCTCTGACTCTCTCTCTGTCTCTGTAAAAAGAAAAAAAAATTTTTTCTCCCTCTTGTAGTAAGGGAATTTTTTCCCTAGGTCACCCTTTCACTGAGGTGTAGCCCTTTAAAGATTCAGACATTAAGAGACTATCTAATTTCCTATTACCTGCCTATGTGCACATTAAAACCCAAGCCCTTGGATTCATGAGATTAGCAGATGCCTGTGTATCTTTGGTCATCAGTAGCTGGTTTGGGGGGTAGATAGCTGAGCTTTGCTTAGTTTTACTTAGGGTTTGTTCACAATTCTAGGCTTCCAGATTATATTCTTAATAGTAGGACTTCTGTTGTGTCAAAATATTATTCATCGTATCTCGGAGTTATTCATTTTTTTAATATTTTATTTTTAACTTTATTCAGTTTTTTTTTAGAGAGAGAGCGAGAGAGAGGGAGGGAGGGAGAGAGAAGGGAGAGGAGCAGAAAGCATCAACTCTCATATGTGCCTTGGCCAGGCAAGCCCAGGGTTTTGAACCGGCGACCTTAGTGTTCCCAGGTCGACACTTTATCCACTGCGCCACCACAGGTCAGGCTCGGAAATATTCTTAATACTGCAATGGAGGAGATAGTAAGTTATCAAAGCCCTTTTTTCTGTAAGACTAGTTATTAAATGGAAGCTATTTAAAAGCAAATAATGTTACCTTAATTGTCAACTCAGTCCTAATTCTCGTTTTCCTATTCTCTTCCTAGGATGTGTGCTGTATTTGGTGGAATCTATTGTCTTCGTCACTCAGTACAGTGTCTTGTTGTGGACAAAGAATCCAGAAAGTAAGGATGAAATGTGTTACCTTCGTATATTTACACCCGAAGCACAGGTGAAAAATGCAAAAGTCGATTTTTAAAAAATGATTCTTCAAAGATCCTCCTTGGTGTTAATAACATATCAACCTTGATTAAAAGTAATTTGTGTTTAGATCCTCCAGAACAAGGAAAGTGAGTTCAGAATATAGAAACTAAATTAATTTTTGTGCAATATAACTATAGCTCCTGATCATCCAAGCTTGGAAGACAGATCATTTCAGCTGCCGGGGGTGGGTGATGAGTGATTTCAGTTTTCCTTGTGGCCTTACCTCCTCTAATTGATTTTCATCAGATGACAACAAAGCCCTCTGTTATTGCATTTTTAAAAATGGAGCGCACCTAAAGACTCATCAGATTAATCTCTGCTGATAATGCATGTCACTTCAAGAGAACAAACTTTAATGAGTTTTTAGGGAGATTGTTGTCATAAACTATGTTGCCCTGTTATCTGAGGATAAATTCTTTTACAAGCATAGCAGGCCTGCAGGCTGGTACAGGATTGAAAGGAAAATGTACCTGGCTTTGTACAAAGCTGAGCATCATCTATATATCTATGTATTTTTATATTTAAATTATATTTTTCTGGGATTTATTATTTAGCTATGAAGATATGCCCTGAATTGCAGTAAGTGCTCTTCAATTTCTGTTTTTTACCTTAAAAGTGAAATGGGTCGGTTGGATCAAATTTTAGGATCTGGTAAAATTTTCCTTTCTGTTACGTGTTCTTAAGCATCTACTGACCTATATCTTTCATATGACTATATTTTGGCTATATAAAACATTGTTATTCATTTTCAATTTGGAGTCCTTATGTTTCTTTCTCTTGCCTGATTGCACTGGCTACGGCTTCCAGAACCTTGTTGAATAAGAGTGGAGAGAATGGGCACCCTTGTCTTGTTCTTGATTTTAGAGGAAAAGCTTTTACTTTTTCACCATTGACTATGACATTGGCTGAGGGTTTGTCATATGGCTTTTATTATGTTGGGTATGGTTGCTTCCATAACCCATTTTATTGTTTTAACCCCTTGATTAGTGAGTTTCTTCATGCTCTCTGACCCCTGGGAGTGAGTTTTTTTTTTTCAAAAAATGAATTTAGTTCCAGTTCCAGATTTATTAACTTAAAATCATGTTTGTTTGATAACCAATTTATGGAAACAAGAACAGACATTTGCCTTTTTTTTTAATGTTGCCTTACACTTTTTTAAAATCAAAATTTTTGTATGATCATACTCTGGATGGTCAGGAAGCACTAGGATGTATATGAACGTTCGTACTACTCAAAGGGTTAATCATAAGCAGATGTTGTATTTTATCAAATGTTTTTACTCCATCTATTGATATAATCATGAGTTGTATCCTTTATTTTGTTAATGTATTGTGTTATATTGACCTATTTGCATATGTTGACCTATCCTTGTGTCCCTGGAATGAAACCCACTTGATTGTGATGTATTATTTTTTTAATGTATTGTTATATTTGATACCCTAGTATTTTTTTTAGGATTTTTTTCTATCTCTGTATCCATCAGAGATGTTAACTGGTTTGTAGTTTTCTTTTTTGTGTGTTGTCCTTGCCAGGTTTTGCTATCAGGGTTATGTTGGTCTCATAAAATGTGTTAAGAAATATTGCCCCTTCAGTTATTTGGAAGAATTTGAGAAGGATAAGTTTCTAATCTTCTTTGGATGTTTGGTAGAATTCACTAGTGAAGCCATGTGATCTCTGAATTTTACTTTTTGGGAGGTTTTTGATGATTGCTTCATTTTCCTCAATGCTGATTGGTCTATTTAAATTTTCCTGTTATTTTTGATTCAATCTAGAAAGTGTATATATCTCTAGGAACTTAACCATTTCTTCCAGGTTTTGAATTTGGTGGCATATATTATTTTAGTATGATGCTTTCTTTGATTTCCATGATGTCTGCGGTAACTTCATTTTTTTCATTTCTGATGTTGTTTATGTGAGTCTTTTCTCTTTTTTCCTTAGTGAGTCTAGCCCGGGATTTGTCAATTTTATTAATATTGTCAAACAACCAGCTCTTCATTGTATTAATTTTTTGTATGATTTTTATATATTTTTTTATTGAGAGGCAGGGAGGCAGAGACAGACTCCTGCGTGCGCCCTGACCAGGATCTGATGGGCAAGCCCCCTACCAGGTGATGCTCTGCTCATGCTCCGATGCTTAGCAACTGAGCTATTTTAGCATCTGAGATAAGGCCATGGAGCCATCCTCAGCACCCTGGGCCAACTTGCTCAAACCATTAGAGCCTTGACTGTGGGACAGGAATAGAGGGGTGGTGGAGAAGCAGATGGTCACTTTTCCTGTGTGCCCTGACCCAGAATTGAACCTGGGACTCCCATGTACAGAACTGATACTATACTGCTGAGCCAACAGGCCAGGGCCCCATGTATGGTATTTTCGTTTTCTGTTTCGTTCAATTATGTTCTAATTTTTATTATTTTCTTATGCTGACTTTGGACTGCATTTGTTCCTCTTTTTTATTTTATTTTATTTTATTTTATTTTATTTTATTTTTTTAAATTTTAATTCTAAAATTTCTGAAGCTGGAAACGGGGAGAGACAGTCAGACAGACTCCCGCATGCGCCCGACCGGGATCCACCCAGCACGCCCACCAGGGGCAACGCTCTGCCCACCAGGGGGCGATGTTCTGCCCCTCCAGGGCGTCGCTCTGCCGCGACCAGAGCCACTCTAGCGCCTGGGGCAGAGGCCAAGGAGCCATCCCCAGCGCCCGGGCCATCTTTGCTCCAATGGAGCCTTGGCTGCGGGAGGGGAAGAGAGAGACAGAGAGGAAGGAGGGGAGGTGGGGGTGTAGAAGCAAATGGGCGCTTCTCCTATGTGCCCTGACCGGGAATCGAACCCGGGTCCCCCGCACACCAGGCCGACGCTCTACCGCTTAGCCAACCGGCCAGGGCCTGTCCCTCTTTTTCTAGTTCTTTGAATTGTTTACTGGAGTTTTTTCTTGTTTCTTTTTTTAAGAAAAAATGTATAAGTATTAATTTGAGCCAAACTGAGTTTGGACACATGCCAATGAGATATATCTCAAATGCACCAGAGAATAAATTTTGCAGGTTTTTTTTTTTATCTTTTTGCCTTAATCAATCAAGTATTGATTGATTGATTTATTTTCTGCATCATTTTTTGTATTTCAATTACAATTGATGTACATTATTATATTAGTTTCAGGCATACATCTCAATGATTAGACATTACATAACTTACTAAATGATCATCCCAAACAATCTCACGCCCATCTGATACCATACATAGTTATTAGAATCCTGGTGACTATATTCCCTATGCTATACTTTATATTCCATGACTATCCTGTAACGACCAATTTGTACTTCTTACTCCCTTCACTTTTTTTCAGCAGCCCTCCTAACCCCCCTTCTATCTGGCAATCGTCAGTGTTCCTTGTATTTGTGAATCTGTTTCTATTATGCTTGTTTGCTTATTTGGGTTTTCAGATTTAATTGCTGATAGATATGTATTTATTGTCACTTTATTGTTCATATATTTTATCTTGTATAAAATTCTTTTTAACCCTTTGATTAGTATGAACATTCATGTACGTCCTCGTGCCTCCTGACCGTCGAGAGTATGATCGAACCTGTACGTGTTTATTTACAGATGGGAGGTATGCGAGAATTGCATGAGATAACAAAAATTTTGGCTTTAAAAATGTGTAAGGCAACATTAAAAAAAGGCAAATGTCTGATCTTGTTCTTATAAATTGCTTATCAAACAAACATGATGTTAAGTTAATGAAAGTATAACTGGAAATAATTTCATTTTTTGAAAAAAGAAAACTCACTTCCAAGGGTCAGTGAGCATGAAAAAATTCACTACTCAATCGGTTACAGAAGATCTTTCAGCATTTCATATAATACTGGTTTGGTGGTGATGAACTATAGCGTTGTTCTTATTAAGAAGCTCTTTATCTGTACTTGGATTCTAAATGGGCCTGCAGGTTGGGTGTGGCAGGGCCTCAGGGAATCAACAGGGCATGGTGAACAGAGTTTGTGAGGTTGATGGAGAGGCAGATATGGTGCCTGCCTGCCAGCTCTCTGGTCGGTCGAGAGCTCAGCAAAGGAACAGGGGACTCTGCCAGCCCTTCTTTCTAATGGAAAGCACCCCCCCCCCAGCTCCTGTTCTGATAGTGAACAGTTGATTTCCTCCCCATATGTCCCCGGTGCCTTTCATACTGCTCTCTTAGTGCTGGACCTCAGAGGGGGCTAGTCTGAGTGCATCTGTGTGAGAGCCCTTCAGAGGAGCTTCCTTGGACTCCATCGGCTCTCTGTCCTCCCTTGCTGCAATCCCTGCTGGGTTTACAGCTAACAATTATGGGGACTATGCTTCCCAGCCCTGTAATCCTGAGGGGGGCGTCTGCTCCGTGGCTGGGACCCCTCACTCCTCAGGGGTGACCTCCACAGCCAAGGTGTCCCTTCTGATTTTATTCACAACATGGGAGTGTGGGACCATCCCCTTCCATGTCTCTGCCCCTCCTCCCAGCCTTGCTGTGGCTCCTTCTTTTTTTTTCTACAGAGACAGAGAGGGACAGACAGGGACAGACAGACAGGAACGGAGAGAGATGAGAAGCATCAATCATCAGCTTTTCGCTGCAACACCTTAGTTGCTCATTGATTGCTTTCTCATATGTGTCTTGACTGTGGGCCTTCAGCAGACCAAGCAACCCCTTGCTCGAGCCAGAGACCCTGGGTCCAAGCTGGTGAGCTATGCTCAAGCCAGATGAGCCCATGCTCAAGCTGGTGACCTCGGGGCCTCGAACCTGGGTCTTCCACATCCCAGTTTGATGCTCTATCCACTGCGCCACTGCCTGGTCAAGCATGGCTCCTTCTTTAATTCCCTGGTTGTAGGACTTCCACTTAGCCAGATTTGAGACTATTCTGAATTCTGATTATGCTGTAGTTTAATTGTCATGAAGGGAGTACCAAGCTTGCCTTCTTCACTCTCTTATTTCTTGAGTTAGGCCTGTAATGATACAGACTTCCTTCTTGTTACTGCTTTCACTGCATCCCAAAATTTTGGTATGTTATGTTGTCTTTCTCATTTGTCTCTATATATCTTTTGATCTAACCTTTTGTTTCTTCTTTGACCCGTTATTTTTAGTAGCATGTTGTTTAATTTCCACATACTTGTGTTTTTTATTTATTTATTTTTACTTTTTGCAGTTGATTTCTAATTTTAAAGCATCGTGGTTAGAAAATATGCTTGGTATGATTTTCATCTTTTTAAAATTTGTTGAGGCTGGTTTGGTGTCCCAACGTATGGGTTATTCTTGAGAATCTTTCCTGTGCACCAGCAAAGAAATTTATAATTTGATGTTCTGAGGTGAAAGTTCTCTAAATATCAATTATTCCCATTTTGTCAAGTTTGTTCATTAAGGATAATATTTCATGAACCTTTATATAGAAAACCCTAAAAATACCACCAGAAAATTATTAGAAGCCATAAATACATAATTTTGCTGGCTACAAAGTCAATGTACAAAAATCCACTGCATTCCTATATACTAACAATGCAATTTCACAGAAAGAAATAAAAAATACTCACTTTTGCAATTGCAAGAAAAATAATAAATACCTAGGAATAAACTTAACAAAGGATGTGAAGGAGCCATGTGCTGAAAACTACAAAGCATTACTAGAAGAGATTGAGAAAGGCAAGATAAAATTGAAAGATAGTTCATGTTCATGGATTAGAAGAATCAACATAGTTAATAGAGCCACATTACCCAAAGCAATATACAGATTTATTACAATCTACATCAAAATCCTAATGACATTTTAAAAATAAATAGTATAAAATATCACCAAATTTGTATGGAACCACGAAAGACCCCAAATAGACAAAGCAATGTTGAGAAAACAGAATGAAGCGAGAGATAACAAACTCCTTGACTTCAAATTATAGGTAGTTCCTAGGTTGCTAACGAGATAGGTTCTGCAGGATTTTTCTTAAGTTGAATTTATATGTAAATTGTAACAGATACTTCTACCTATTAAATTCAACTAGGACAGAAGTTTGTCTTAACATAGTATTTCTTTTTACTTTTCTGTGCATCTAAATACTTAAACATTTTCTAAGCTACTGAACCAATTTCATTCATAACCAGGGAACTGCCTATATACTACAAAGTGACAATAATCTAAACAACATGGTGTTGGGAGAAAAACAGATACACAGAGCAATGGAACAGAATTGAGAGCCCAAAATTAAACCTATATGTATATGGGCAAAAAATTTTTCTACAAAGGAGCCAAAACTATACAATGGAGAAAAGAAAGCTTCTTCAATAAATGGTGCTGGGAAAATTAGAAAGCCACATGCAAAAGAATGAAACTCTAGTGCTGTTTGTCCCTATATACAAAATTAACTCAAATGGATCAAAGACCTAAATATAAGACCTGAGACAATACATTACATAGAAGAAAACATAGGTATTTAATTCATGGGCCTTGTTCTTAGAGAATATTTTATGAATTTGACCCCAAAGGCAAGGGAAGTAAAGGCAAAAATAAATATTAAACTAAAAAGCTTCTGCCCAGCAAAAGAAACCACCAACAAAACAAAAAGGTAGACAACTGAAAGGTAGAAGATGTCAAACAACAGCTCCGACAAGGGAGTATATGTAAAGTATATAAAGAGCTCATGTGACTCAACATCACACAAACAATTTGGTAGTTAAAAAATGTGCAGAGTACCTGACAGACAACTCTCCCCAGAAAACATACAAATGCCAATAGATATATGAAAAGATGCTATTAGAGAAATGCAAGTCAAAACTACAATGAGATACCACTCCATACCTGTTAGATTGGCTGTTACCAACAAGACAGGTAATAAGTGTTGGAGAGACTGTGGAAGAAAAGGAACCCTTGTTCATTGCTGGTGGGAATGCAAACTGGTGCAGCCACTATGGAAAACAGTATGGCAGTGCCTCGAAAAATTAAGGATAGAGTTACCATGTGACCCAGCAACCCCCCTTCTTAGTATCTACCTGAAAGAATTGAAAACAATTATTTTCAAAGATATATGCACCACTGTGTTCATTGTAGCATTATTTCACAGTGGCCAAGGTGTAGAAACAACCAAAGTGTCCTTTGATAGAAAAGTAGATCAAGAAGATGTGGTACATATATAAAAGGGAATACTGCTTAACTGTAAAAAAGATTAAATACTGCCATTTGCAGCAACAGGGATGGACCTTGAGAATATCACACTAAACAAAATAAATCAGAAAATATTAAGAGCCATATGATTTCACTCACATGTGGGATATAAAACTGAAGGCAAGAAATGAACAAAAAAACAAAAACTCATAGACACAGACAACAGTGTGGTGGTCACCAGGGGGAAGGAGAGTAGGGCGGTAGTATAGGATAAGGGGGTTATATATATGGTGTCGGAAGATGATTTGATTTTGGGTGCAATATACAGATCATGTGTCAGAGAAATGAAATGTACACTTGAAACCTACATAATCAACCAATGTCATCAACCAATGTCACCTCAATAAAGTTCATAAGAAAAAGTGTTCATTCAGAAAATACCTTAATATCTTGAACTGGATAGTTAAACTTGGAAGTTTTAAGTTTTTTTCCCCCAATGATTGTCTGTAGTCCAAGTGGCACAAAATGTTATTGTCCTATAAACTAGTTATAGTGCAATAAATCGTATTTTAAGATATGGTGGAGAAAAAAGGCAACTCCAGAACACACACTGTTTAGACAGTGAATTTTAGAAAAATAATTCTCCAGTATAATATAAAATAGGCACATGTTTTAAAGGTTTGTAAAGTACTTTTAGCACATTAACAGGAAGGTGCTACATAAATGAAACATGAAAAATATATCCCTGAAAGCCCAGGACATTCATATATTGGCTTACAAGGAGTTCTGTGGAAGTTCATGAAGGAATAGTTGTCTTTTTGACTTTTGGAGTCATTTTTCCTTCTGTTTTCATTTTGAAGCAAGCATGAGTATTTTCCCATGACGGAAAGCCAGATTAATGAATTGCTTGTTTGGTGCATATTTACTTAGATACTCTTACCTTTTTTGGGCCCCATTCCAGTCCCACATGTTGCTTTTAGTGACATGACAAATCTTCATGGCTCTTGTTTGTATAAAAAGAAATGAATACGTTAGTACAGTACTAGCATTTGTTGAACAAAGACTGCATTTACCTTAACTTTGACCATTTTTATTACAAACTGTGAACATTAGAACTCTTCTTTGTGATCTGCTACAGATTTCAGTTGTAACAGATAGATAAGAGGTGAGGATCTAAAGGCCAAAAGTGGGTAGTTTTCAAATCTTAATGTGTGCTTAAGGATCACCAGATAAAATTTTGGAAAAAAATGCAGATTTTTTTATTTTTATTTTTTTAGGCAAGAGAAGTGGGGATAATGAGGCAGATTCCAACATGTTCCCTGACCAGGATCTACCGGGCAACCCCCATCTGGGGTCGATGCTCAAATACTGGCTATTTTTAGTGCCTGAGGCGGACCTGTTTGGACCAACTGAACTATCCTCAGTGCCCGGGGCCACGCTCAAACCAATGGAGCCACTGGCTGTGGGAGGGGAAGAGGGAGAGAAAGGGAAGAAGGAGGGAGGGAGGAGCAGATGGTCGCTTCTCCTGTGTGCCCTGACAAGGGATCTGGGAGGTCCATTTGTTGGGCCAGTGCTCTATCCACTGAATCACCAGCCAGGGCCAAAATGCAGACTTTTTTGTCTCACCCTTGGGGAGTGAATTTGGATAATATGCTTAGAGTAGAGTCAGGGAGTTTGCAGTTTTTAGGAACAGGCCAAGTGTATCTAAGGTAAGTATTCTTAGCTGGCCTTGATAAATACAGATGTGTAAGGTAGGGTTCGGGATGGAGCCTATAGGAACTGTTTGGTATTGGAATGGGGACTCTGGGTCTTAATTCATTCTACACCCTTATTTTAATTCCAGATCTACTAGAATTCAATATGAATTTTAAATAGCAGACAGCCTGATACTGATTTAACATTTCTTTTATATCTTCATGGAAAGACCTTGAACATAACAATAGTCTAACAGCTCTTAAGGTATGCATGATAGCCCTTGAATGAGAGAAGACCAGGAATTTCATTACTGCCAGGAACGATGGTATGCAAGTCATTGTTCTCTGGGCCAATGTTTTCTCTTTAGGTGAGTTGGGTGGACTATGCAGTAATCTCCAAGTCTCCTCCCAGACACAACATACTTTTGTTAAATGAAAGTACCTAGCCCTGGCCGGTTGGCTCAGTGGTAGAGCATCGGCCTGGCGTGTAGGAGTCCCAGGTACGATTCCCGGCCAGGGCACACAGGAGAAGCGCCCATCTGCTTCTCCACCCCTCCCCTTTTCCTTCCTCTCTGTCTCTCTCTTCCCCTCCCGCAGCTGGGGGTCCATTGGAGCAAAGTTGGCCCGGGCGCTGAGGATGGCTCCATGGCCTCTGCTTCAGGCGCTAGAATGGCTCTGGTTGCGACAGAGCAATGCCCCAGATGGGCAGAGCATCACCCCCTGGTGGGCATGAGTTGTCTGACTGCCTCCCCGTTTCCAATTTCAGAAAAAAAATACAAAAAAAAAAAAAAAGAAAGTACCTAGAAAGTGCTTAGTTTCCTCAACATTTAGAAATGAATTATCTTAAAGTGTTTTATATGCCCTAATGTAGGCCTTTTGTGCATATTGGGTCATCTTCAGTCCTAGTGAGGATTTTAAGAAACTTAACTCATTTGTGTCTACTTTTATGATTATAAATGAAATGATAAAATGTCTACTTATTCTATTTATTATATTATTATTTTACTGGAACTTCCATTTTCTAATGAATATGTTTTCTTGTTCATCTGTGTTAAGAACAGCCATTTTGGATTCTAGGTGTGGTTCTCTTATTGGAAAATGTATTATAAAACATAGCATGTATTTCCTTAAAAGTAGGACAATTTTTAAAATTTAATCTGCATTCATAATATTCATGATATCTACAATATTCTCATTATACTTAACCATTTAAGTGATCTTCATGAGTTTTATTTAAGAGACAACCAATACTTGAAAATTGAAAATTCATACAATCACTACTAGCAAATTTATAATAATGTTTTGCCTCTTTTTTTTCTTTTAATTTAGGAAGAGGGAGACAGACAGGAAGGGAGAGAGATGAGAAGCGTCAATTCTTTGTTGCAGCTCCTTAGTTCATTGATTGCTTCTCATATGTGTCTGATGGGGGGCTTCAGCTGAGACAGTGACCCCATTTGTCAAGGCAGGGAACGTGGGGTCATGTTTATGAGCCCATGCTCAAGTTAGCAACCTCGGGGTTTTAAGATTCTTGAAATAAAAGGCAGGATCTCACAACTATATCTTCAGAACCAAGGCAGGCTCCGATCACCCATTGTACTCAATAACTGTATTAAATGAGTGAATGAAGAGGAGAAACTGATGGCTTTTTTATACTTTTCTTTCACTTCCCATTGAAGAAAGCTGATAGAAGCATAATGGATCATTGCATTGAGTTTAACTTGGCAATTACATATCAAAGTATTGTATAAATTTTGAGAGGAGAAGTAATTCAGTTACACGGGATATGTGACCAAATTAAAATTTATGTTCACCTAGATCTTAATGTTTACTTTTGTTTAATTTGTTTTTTCTGAGGTCTACATTGATGTGCACTCTTGGCTATATTAATTGGCTCTGCTTTCTTAAAGTTCAGAAGGTAGATATCAGTGGTTTATTTCTGGACCCTCTCACTGAGTTCTAATACTGAACCCCTCTGCTGACTGTGTCTGGAAACACTGAATGATCTTGTTGAGCAGCTTTCCTTTCCTGTGCTGCTGTGCAGACCATGTAAAACTCTTGTAAATTAGATTTGCCCGCTTAGGAAGACAGTATTTGATATTAGGGCGGGGTATGGCTAACCTTGGACCACATATGTCTGTAATCAGCAGCCTGAGTCTGATTACTGCAGCTAGTGTCCCTGGTGTGTTTCAGCTGTCCTGCTTGCTAGATTTCCTCCAGGGACTATTTCTTGGAGACGATCTTTTTATGATGTCAGGAATGACTATACCTTTTGTATATACTTGGAAGTTAGTAATGAATAGTATGTTAGACCAAGCACGAGGCGTTTGACTCTTAATACCATTGCCATTGTGGGAAAGTCACTGAACTGCAGATTTTAGCATATTTCATTTACGAAAAATGATGGTGATAATAGTCTAAATATTTAACCTTCACCAACCCCCATGCTAGTTGGTGGTGTGGGGCTAAAGAGATGAATAAAACACGGGTCCTGCCCTTGTGTGCACGGGGACTGCAGGAAAGAGTGTGGGTCCTAAAGTCAGATATACCTTGATCTGTGTTCTGACTTCTCCACTTACTACCTGAGTGACCTTGAAAAAGCTGTGCTCTAGTTTCTTTATCTAAAAGGGAGATATGACAGTAGCAACCTCCTCAAGTTATTTTGAATATTAAATGAACAGACAAAGCATGTGGAACCGTTTGTTAAACATAGCAAGAGCTCAGTACATGTTATCTGGTAGCAATTATTAATGTCATTGGATACTGAAGATCCTTCTATGCTGTACTAAGGAGTTTGGGCTATTATCAGTGGCAGTTTTTAAATTTATTCATTTATCTTAGAGAAAAAGGGAGAAACATCAGTTTGTTGTTCTACTTATTTATGCACTCATTGACTCCTGTATGTGCCCTAACTGGGGATCAAATCCACCAACATGGTGTATAGGGACAATGCTCTAAGTAACTGAGCTACCTGGCTAGGGCTTATCAGTAGTAGTTTTAAGTACATAAATACCAAGATTAGATTTGCTGCTTTTAAGTTAGTAATTCTGGCAGTGTTTTGGAAGAAACATTGATAGAGGTTCTTTACATCTGGCCCTGGCTAGTTGGCTTAAGAGAGCGTTGGCCTGGTATGCAGACGTCCCAGGTTCGATTCCCTGTCAGGAATCACAGGAGAAGTGACCATCTGCTTCCCTCCTTCCTTCTCCCCCTTCTCCTTCTTCCCTTCCCACAGCCAGTGGCTTGATTGGTTTGAGCGTCGGCCCGAGGTCCTGAGGATAGCTCTTTTGATTCGAGCATCAGCCCCAGATGGGGTTTGTTGAGTGGATCCCAGTCCATGTTGGGGCTCATATGAGAGTCTCTCTTTCTATTTCCCCATCTCACTTTAAAAAAGGAAGAGAGATTCTTTACCTCCTTAATAGAAATTCTGTATTTTTATTTCTGCCTGCCCACTCTTCGCTTGCATGGGACACTTCTGTCATCATCTGTCCAGTCCCCCACTCACTCAACCCATGCCACAAAGATTAGTTATTCTCTGTGCCAGGCACTCAGCAGAGAACAAGATACTCATGATCTTTGTTCTTACGGAGTTTAGAGTCTACTGGGGATCATTAAAGAACAAATAAATTAAGGAGATAATTACATAATGAGCTCTGTTCAACATGCAAACCTGGCTCTGTCCCTCCTTGTATAAAAAGCTTCAGTGGCTTCATAGCCCTTCAGAATAAAGTTTCAGACCATTTTATGTGACATGTGAAGCTTGGAGATCTGGTCTTGCACACCTCACTAAGTCCATGTCTCTTCTCCCCCCACCTCCACTTCCATTTGATTGTCAATCAGCAGTCACCTGTTTGTGGTTCCCTGCACTTCTCTTTCTTGCGTCTGTATCCCCGCACATGCTGCCTTTCTCCCTACAGGGTTTCTATTTTCTTTACTTAACTGGTTTTTATACTTCAGAAGCAGGTACCCTGAATTGGGGTCCCCCTCTTGGTGGTCTCCTCATCTCTTGTCACTGGACTTAGGCATTATCTTATAATGGCCTGTGTCTGAGTCTTTATTGTTCTGGGAGTTCCGTTAGTCCACGGAGAGACAGACAGACAGGAACAGACAGACAGAAGGGAGAGAGATGAGAAGCATCAACTCGTTGTGACACTTTAGTTGTTCATTGATTGCTTCTCATATGTGCCTTGTTGAGTTGGGGGGGCTCCAGGTGAACCAGTGACCTTGGGTTCAAGCCAGAGACCTTGGGCTTCAAGTCAGTGACCTTTGGGCTCAAGCTATGGGATTATATCTGTGATCCTGTGCTCAAGCTGGTGAGCCCATGCTCAAGCTGGTGACCTCAAGGTTTGAACCTGGGTCCTCAGCATCCCAGGTTGATGCTCTATCCACTGCGCCACCTCCTGGTCAGGCAAGACAAGATATTTTATTTCTCACCCCTTAGAACAATGATGGCACATGGTTATGACATACATATATATCAAGCAAATGAGCTACCAACTTGCTGATAGTCCATTCTCTTATTAGACTTGATAAGAGATAAGGCAGTGATGGGGGAGATAGAGAAAAGAGGTGAGCTTCCAGAAATCTCTAAGGTGGGCGGAAAATTGAGTAGCAGATCAGATGTGGGAACAGAGATTCCAAGCGAGGGAAACTCTGCTAAGTGCTGGTCATATCGTTCCCTGAGAGAGGATTTTCAAGGGCATCAGCCATGAGTAGCCATGATGAACTTAGCTTGGGGCATGCTAGGTATAAAAAGCATTTGGACTCTCCACTGAAAGAAATAGATAATAGTTTAAAACAGGGGTCCCCAAACTTTTTACACAGGGGGCCAGTTCACTGTCCCTCAGACTGTTGGAGGGCCGGACTATAAAAAAAAACTATAAACAAATCCCTATGCACACTGCACATATCTTATTTTAAAGTAAAAAAACAAAACGGGAACAAATACAATATTTAAAATAAAGAACAAGTAAATTTAAATCAACAAACTGACCAGTATTTCAGTGTGAACTATGCTCCTCTTACTGACCACCAATGAAAGAAGCGCTCCTTCTGTAAGTGCGGTGGGGGCCGGATAAATGGCCTCAGGGGGCCGCATGCGGCCCGTGGGGCCGTAGTTTGGGGACCCTTGGTTTAAAATATGGTACAGAGCTTGGATTGGTCAGAGCAGGTTAATGGTGTTTGAAAGTTTTGGAGTGGATATTTATGGAGGAGAAATGAATAGTATGTGTTTTGGAAGGGTGGTGTTAAAAGGGCGGCACGTGGACTAATGTGTTTGAGAAATCAGGGAGGGGCTTAGCGAGTTGGGAGAATTATTTTGTTTCCTTCAGTTATTGGGAATCTTCTAATTTCCTTAATTAATGTACTGTTCTTTTAATTATTACATATGTGATTTCTGCACTCCTTACCATACAATTACTTGTGATAATAATTCTGAACATCATAGTGAGATCAGACACTTGTTTTAATGTTATTTTTCTCTTCTGGGCCAAACTCCAGATTAAGAAATTTCATCATGCTGTTTTCTTCCTTATTGTCATTTTGATATTTATGCCCTCGTGCCTTTGTACTAAGAATTGAATAAGTATTGTGATTTGTTGGTTTAGAAAGCTCAGCTTAGAATTGCTGTCTGGCTTCAGTGATTTTTCTGATGAACTTTGTCGTTGTGTCCCTGTACCGGGAACTCCTATCATGTTCTCCTCACTGTACTATTTATGAGGCTCAGTAAGGCCCCAGCTCAATCCAAAGTGCTGTTAATCTTTAATGGTTTCCTCAAGTGGAACAGGTGGTTTGGCAGGAGGGCATTTTAATGTCCCTAGCAGCATGGTTTCATTTGGCTGTTTTTCATTACCTGAATGTCATCTAACTTTTTGTATTAATCTTGTAATACAAAAGCTAAGTCTAGATCCCAAGTCAATATTCCACTCTTCATCGTTCTCCCAAATAGGCCAAGTATATGATAGTAAGTCAAGTGTCTGAGGGGGAAACACATCTTATCGCTTAGGTAAATGTGTCTCAGTTTTTGTATTTTTCTGAAGTTAGAAGCAGGGAGGCAGTCAGACAGACTCCTGCAGGTGCTTGACTGGGATCCACCCGGCATGCCCACCAGAGAGTGATGCTCGGCCCCTCTGGGGCATCGCTCTGTTGCAACTAGAACCATTCTAACGCCTGAGGTGGAGGTCATGGAGCCATCCTCAGTGCCTGGGCCAACTTTGCTGCAATGGAGCCTTGGCTGCGGGAGGGGAAGAGAGAAATAGAGAGGAAGGATGGAGAAGCAGATGGGTGCTTCTCCTGTGTGCCCTGGCCAGGAATCAAACGTGAGACTTCCACACGCTGGGCCGATGCTCTACCACTGAGCCAACCAGCCTCATATTTTCTGCCGAGGGCAACATGTCTTACTTTGAATTACTCAAGCCCAGAAAATTAGTGCTTCAGAATGAGAGACTATTGGGTGAGTTGTGTTGTTATCTTCGACCAGACTGACGGAGCGTATGTGACCATAATCTTGATTACTGCCGAAATCAGTACCTACCCATCCAGACCTGCGGCAATAGCTCCTGACTTTCTCCACATAGCACAGCACAGAGATAACAGTCGTAGCAGCGGCACAGTTGACAGTGATTCTTTTCTGGGATTTGGGGGCTTATCAGAATCTCCAGGGGTACTTATAATTTGAAAATGTCCCCCAGGTGTGATTCTGATTTGCTTCCTTCTCCTCCTCCTCTGAGAATCACTGTCCTCCTGAAGCTTCAGCATAAATAGGCACACTTGTTGCTGTATTGGCCTTGTATTGAGCTCCCTAACGCTTACGCCCCGTACTTCCATTTTCAGTAGTCCCCAGTAGTTCCTTCTGATACCATGACTTCTGAAAGCAGTGTCCACCTGTCACCCAAGGTGTAGCTCCCATCGAAGCAGCCCTGTCAGTGCTCGGATTCCTACAAGCAAGGAGATTTCCATAGTTTGTGGCCAGGTTTAATTGTGTGGTTTATTTCAGGGGAAGCTTTTTGCAAAGATGAGGACTAGAGTCCAGGATTTCTGAGAGTATCCCTCCTTGCTGATGCTAGTCCACCATTTTGCAATGAAAATTTTCAAGTTTACACCACAATTGAAAGAATTTCTGGGTGAATTTTAAGATACTTGCTTAATCATATATCTTATCTACTCAAAAGTGTATCCCTCTGTCTAGCTTTTTTTTCTTTTTTAGGCATTTCACAGTAATGTCCAGGTATAAGTTCAGTCTCCTAAACACTTCAGCATGCATATCATTAACTACAGTTCATATTTGCTTATAGCTTTTTCTTTTGATGGAAAATTTGCACAGTGCAGCCCAAATCTGAGGGCTCCTTACTTGGCTTCTGACAAATGATATATCTGCAACCCAAATCCCTATCAAGATATAGAAGACTTTTTTTTTTTTACAGAGACACAGTCAGAGAGGGGGATAGATAGGGACAGACAGAATGGAACGGAGAGAGATGAGAAGCATCAATCATCAGTTTTTTGTTCTGGTTCCTTAGTTGTTCATAGATTGATTTCTCATATGTGCCTTGACCGGGAGGGCCACAACAGACTGAGTGACCCCTTGCTCAAGCCAGGGACCTTGGGCTCAAGCTGGTGAGTCTTGCTCAAACAAGATGAGCCTGTGCTCTAGCCCAGTGGTCCCCAACCCCCAGGCCGCAGACCGGTACTGGTCCGTAGGTCATTTGGTACCAGTCCGCAGAGAAAGAATAAATAACTTACATTATTTCCATTTTATTTATATTTAAGTCTGAACAATGTTTTATTTTTAAAAAATGACCAGATTCCCTCTGTTACATCCGTCTAAGACTCACTCTTGACTCTTGTCTCAGTTACGTGATACATTTATCCATCCCACCCTAAAGGCCGGTCCATGAAAATATTTTCTAACATTAAACTGGTCCGTGGCCCAAAAAAGGTTGGGGACCAATGCTCTAGCCCATGACGTTGGGGTTTCAAACCTGGGTCCTCCGTGTGCCAGTCTGACTATCCATCCACTGCGCCACTGCCTGGTCAGGCAAGATATAGGCGATTTTAGCATCCTCTTTTTTTCTGCCCAGATCAGTGCTTTCGGGACAATCAGGGACCAAGGGCTAATGACGGGTCAGGTTTCTCATCTCTGGTGTTTAAAGTAGCTTTTGTTTTATATTATATATGCATGTTTTAAAACAGGAGTCTGAGGAATAACTTTTTACTTTTTAACTACTTTACTGTGGGAAATACAGTATTGAGGTATAAATGCCTTCTATCTGTTCAGTTAAGTATTTTTGATGACAAGTGCTCTAGTTCAGTGATGAGATGTGCATAGTAACATAACATAGGAAGAGAAAGGATGTGGCCAGTGAGGTGGGGGAAATCACAACTATTAATGTAATATAACATGGACTGATATGTGGTTGATTGATTGAAATATACATTATGTATCTAACATCACAAGATAGCATAGTCTCTCCCGACAACAGTGGCAAGGCATACCGTTTATTCAAGAATACCAGCGTATTGTCTACCTTTAGGAAATGCACTTTAAATTCATCCCTCTGTTGGTCTTGGGTGTTTGTCATTTTATTTTTAATACCTTTATGCCTGGTAAGTATCTCTTATTTGGCTCAATTTTAGAATGATGCAGCATATTTTTATTTATGTTTAAAATATGGTATAGATTTGAACTTACTTGCTTGCATTTTATTTGGAGGAAGATAGAAGTTTATTTCTAATTAAGTAATTGTGGTCCCAAAGGGAGAAACTGACAAGAGTAAATTGTGGTGTTCCCATGATGAAAAGACAGCACACATGCAGGCATTTGCACACAGTTGCTGAAATACCACATGCCAGCTTTGTCCGTGCTGTTAAGTCCATTTCAAGGATGTTGCCCTTAGTCCATTAGTTTGGATAATGAGCCCTATAAAGTACATTTATAACTTGTGGCACTGTGAGGAGATGGATTCTAATTTTAATCCTTTTATCAAGACACATTGAAAGAAGGTCAATGGAGGGTTCTGTATGATTCATTGTCCCAACACATATCAGATGACAGAGACCTGATAATGTCCATGCATAAGTGTTTTCCTTATTTGGAAACAGCACTTGAAAGAAATCTTTCTATGATCATCCTTTGAAGTAAAGTGGAAACAGATATTAAAAGAAGCGCTAGGCTTTTTTTTTTTTTTTTTTTCTAAACCATTATCACACACATGACCTGATAGCTATTCTTGAACAAAAGAGAAGCAACATGTAACAGAAAAATAAAAAGCCTTTAGTGGCTTTTACAAGATTTTGAATGATATAGCAAGAAATTTATTCAACTTTTCCCTTCCTGTTTTCTTAGATCTGTTAAAAAAAAAAATAGAGCCTATTTTGTAAAGAACGGAAAAAGCTCCTATATTCCTTAACATTAGAAAAACTTATACTATATACTTGTTTTAATTTTATTCTTACCTGAAAATATCATTCAAAATAAATATTTAAGAAATATTTAAGTTCTATCCCACACTTTATAGTTTAAAAGACTTCAAATAGGAATAAGAATGATTTCATCACCAATGAGAAATCTTCTCTGCTTGTCTTTTTTGTAGATGCAAAGCAATCATAGATCAGTTTGGTCAGAGAATAATCTCTAAGCATTTCCTCGTGGAGGACTGTTACTTCTCTGAGAGCACGTGCTCGAATGTGCATTACAGGTAAGGAGACACAGGAAGATTTAGCTGTGTGATCACATTGACACTTCCCTGTAACTGTTGTTCCAGTTAAGATGCAGATACATCCCAACAAAAGATGTATTGAATATGTTACCGCTGCTGTCAGTGGGGTCTGGTTTGGGGGAGCCTAGCAGCCTAATTTTGATCCTTTGCATCAGCTGGGGTTTGTCTGCAGGTCACACATCCTTCCTTTCATGAGCCAAGAAAAGATTAAAGCAGAACTGGACTCGGTTTGGGAGGTGACACTTTTATCATGACTTCAATCTTTGAAACATGCCTTCTGGTGGTTATATAGCTATAAAGGAAGCTTATCCATGGAATATGAATCTCTGACAAACTGTTTTGTGCATTTCAGGCAGATTTCCAGGGCAGTCCTTGTTACAGATAGGTCTGTACTACAAGCAGATTCAGATCAACAGGTAACTGTATTCCTGTACTTTTAAATAACATGTTGCTGATTTAACCTACATGTTCATGTGTACAAATATTGGAGGAAGAAAATGAAGGAAGCCATATGTGCTAATTTGTTTGATACATTTTTAAATACATAATGATTATGTAATAATCTTGATTTCTTCAAGATTTCCTTTCAACAGAACACATAATTGTGTGTTATGTAACAGATTTATGCTAGGAAAATTGGACTAAATCCTAGTTTTTCAACAGTTATTTCTTTGAAGCTGAAAATACATAGTTATGAGAAGAGAAAGATAATCCCCAGAGAACGCATTTAAAAATCTCGGAGGAAAACACTTTATGGTAATCAGCTTCACAACACTGGTGATAAGCCTGCTACCAGGCCTGGTGCAGGTGGGTAGCAACACACATTTTCAGTCCTGATATTGTTTACTGCCATTGTTCATTTCTGTATCCTCTTCTTCCTAGTCTCCCCCAACTCTGTAGACATGTCTCTCTACCTGTGGTTTTCCCTCAGTCTGTTCATTGAAATTTTAGACCCGTGGACCTCTCTCTTTCTGACCGTATTTTATTATGACTGATAAATTCAGCTTACTCATTGTGACTCTCAGACCTATTCTGCAGGTTAACTCCTAAAAATAGGTTCCCACAGTTCCTGAAGTTGGAAGCATTCTGTTACATAAAACAAGTATGTTCGTATGTTGGTTCTTTCATTTAATCATTCAGCAAACAATGGGTGCTTTTTAACCATTTTATTGAGAAAACTAAATTTAACAGGGTGACATTGATCAATAAGAGTACATAGGTTTCAGGTGAAAATTTCTATAGCACCTGAACTGTTGATTGTGTTGTGTGCCCCATCACCCAAAGTCAAGTCATTTTCTGTCACCTTGTATTTGTCACCCCGGGTGTTTTTTACATGCCTACCGGTGGGTGGGGTGCCAAGGAGACAGTGCTGACCGGGATAGCACCTGTGTGCCCTACAAGCTTTCTGTCTAGAGCAGTGGTCCCCAACCTTTTTTGGGCCACGGACCGGTTTAATGTCAGAAAATATTTTCATGGACCAGCCTTTAGGGTGGGACAGATAAATGTTATTACATGACCGAGACAAGTGTCAAGAGTGAGTCTTAGATGGATGTAACAGAAGGAATCTGGTCATTTTTTAAAAATAAAACATCGTTCAGACTTAAATATAAATAAAATGGAAATAATGTAAGTTATTTATTCTTTCTTTGCGGACCGGTACCAAATGGCCCACGGACTGGTACTGGTCCACGACCTGGGGGTTGGGGACCACTGGTAGAGGACACAGACACAGATAAATAAATGGCAACTAGTTTGGTGTGACAAGAGCGAGTAAGGAACAGCCTGGCAGCTGCTGTGGCCGTCACCACATGGTCCTGTGAGTGGCAGCATGTGCACCTGTGTTTCCCTGTCAACCAGGAGCTCTGTGGGTGGGGGGAGGACGACAGCGAGGAAGAAGAGTGGAGAGAGCAAATGGAGCCAGGACTGAAGGCGCTAAGCTGTGAAGAGCAGAGAGAGAGAGAATGTGGTTCCTGACGAGGGATGTGGGAGTGAAGAGGGCTTCTCTTTTATTTAGATCAGTGTATGGGGTTTGTTTGTTTGTTTGTTTTTTGTTATTTTACAGAGACAGAGAGAGGGACAGACAGGGACAGACAGGAACGGAGAGATGAGAAGCATCAATCATTAGTTTCTCGTTGTGCATTGTGACACCTTAGTTGTTCATTGATTGCTTTCTCATATGTGCCTTGACCGCGGGCCTTCAGCAGACTGAGTAACCCCTTGCTCAAGCCAGTGACCTTGGGTCCAAGCTGGTGAGCTTTAGCTCAAACCAGATGAGCCCACGCTCAAGCTGGCGACCTCGGGGTCTCGAACCTGGGTTCCTCCGCATCCCAGTCCGACGCTCTATCCTCTGCACCACCGCCTGGTCAGGCTAGATCAGTGTATGTTTTATCGATGAGATGGAGCCAGTAGAGAGAGGTTGAAGATCCGCAGGAGGAAAGGAGGGTCATGGATGCAGCAAGGTTGGGGGACAGGCCAGGGAAGACACGGTTCAGAGAACAGGGAAAAGCGCTGCTGTCAGATGGGACATGAGACCCCTTGAAACAAGGGTGAACTCAGAACCAGTTACAGGTGTGGGAATTCCCATTCGATAGGCCCCATTTACTCTGTAAATTATGTACGAGGTGAGGTAATGTCCTGAGAACAGGGCTGAGAGTAGGGATGGGCCAAAGCTCAAGGGGCAATGTCAGATCATCACTGTGGAGAGGTAGAGAATGAATCTCATGGTTGGATGGCTGGGCAGTTTTAGTGGCCCAGTTGATCCTGGAGGTCATGGGTGTAAAATGACATCAATCTGCTCCTGTCCTTCCGGATGTCATTCTCTTACCGCCGCCTAGCCTGGTCACTGACCTACAGTTCCTCATCTCCTCGGTGTCCTCCTTGACCCCAACCTCCTCCTGCCCTGACCCCTCTCATGGTCTAGACCCCCCTGGGATCCGCCACCATTCCCCTCCATCCCACCTCCAGCTCTCGGACAGTCGTATTCTCCCACAGTTCCCATGGAAGACAGTCCCCTCACTTGGATGAGGCTGTAGCCTCCAACTGGGTCACTGAGGGCTTCTTGAGAAAGCCACACATCCAGACAGATGGCCCTGCCGCCATTCAGGAGCACCACCTTCATTCTGCTGGACCTTAGCTACCACCAGTAATCAGCTCTGCCCCTGGCTTGAGACAGCTCCCTGTCTGTGCCCTCCGTGCCTGATTCAGGTCTTCACTAATTTACTAATTTACCCACCTTCTTCCCCTTAAATGTCTCAAGACTGCCCCACACTTCACCAGAAAAGTGAGGCCACCTACCAAGCACAGTGGCCCCTGATAACCTGTTCTACCACGTACAACTACCGTATTCCTCCATGCATAAGATGCACCTTAATTTTGGGGCCTGAGATTTGGGGGGGAAATGTATTACATAGTTATTGAAGTTTTTATTCCTCATAAAATTCATACAACTCCTCATCACTGTCAAAACTCCCATCCATTAGCTTGTCCTCATCTGTGTCTGATGACGCATCACTCTCTTCACCAATGAGCGCAAAAACAAGCGTGAAAAAGCAGGAAATGAAGTAAAATAATCTACAGCCACTGTATCAGACACACCCAGTTTTTAGACCCCAATTTTTTCGAAAAATGGTGCATCTTATACATGGGGAAATACAGTATGTACACCAGGACAGAGACTAAGAGGGCTGCCCTCCTTGTCCAGGGCCAAGCGCTTTCACAAGTAACATGCACACCCATTCACCCAGCCACCCGCGTGCCTGCTTTCTCTCTCGCATCTGCAGCCTCTCCTCATTCCTGGCATTTCCCCCTCAATCTGTCTACATGTACTAGGATTTCCTGTTCCAAAAATAATGAACCGTTCCCGTGACTCTGTCCTCCTCTAGCTGATGTCCGGTTTCCCCGCTGCTCTCGTCAACCTTTCCACAATCACGTCGGTGCTTGCTGCTGCCACTGCCTTACCTCCCATTCATTTCTAGACCACCATGGCTTCTCCCCTCACATTTCTACCACAGCTTCTCTCGCTAAGTTTATTAATTCCTTCCTAATAGTCAGGGCCACAGGATGTTTATTTTTGGTTTTTGTCACTAGGTATTTGACAATGTTGATTATTCCCTTTCTCATAAGACTATATTCTCCTTTGGCGTCTAGGACACTGTGCTCTCCTGTTCTCCTGCAGGTCTTTGGCGGTCCCCTCTTAGCTTCCATTGAAGGCTCTGTCCTCCCTGTAGATATCAGGGCTCCTGGGAGTCCCCACTCCAGCCCACGGTAGTCGTTGCTTTGAGTACTCACTGTTTGACTCCGTATGCTCTCATGATTTCAACTCGTCATGAATGTGGTGACAGCCCACTGTCATATCTCCCGGGAGTGTTGGCCCTCATGCTAAATTCCTTGCCAGCTGTCTCTCCCAAGGGCCCTTGAACTGCAGATACACAGAGCTGAGCTCACCATCTTTATTCTCAGAACTGCTCATCCCGTGTTCCCTGCCTGCTTGAATAGCACTGACATCCTTTCCACAACAGCTTCCTCCCCTCCCTGGCATCTCATGAGCTCTAGGTCCTGGCAGTAGACTTCCTAGAAGTTGTTCCAATCTGCTTTTCCTCTGGGTCCCTATTTTCCCTGCTCTCGTTTTGGAATTTGTCACCTCTGCCTTCTAAATTTCACTTAGATGTGGAATCTAATGACCAAAATAAACTAACCAATAAAATAGAAATAGACTCGTAGATACGGAGTACAGACTGACAGCTGTCAGAGAGGAGGGGCTTGGGAGTTGGGTGAAAAAGATGAAGGAATTAAGCAAAAAAAACCCCAACTCATACGCAGAGACAACAGTGTATGATTACAGGGCGGAAAGGGGGTAGGCAACATAGAAGATGTTATAGGGGGATAAATGGTGATGTAAGGAGACTTGATTGGGGGCAGTAAACACACAATATAATCTACAGATAATATATTATAGACTGTACACATGAATCCTATATAAATTTGTTACCCAATGTAACCCCAATAAATTCAATTAAAAACCAAAAATAAAATAAATAAATGGTTGCCATGCTTTTCATTTTGTCTCCTTCAAAATTGATCCTTCACACATCTGTCAGAGCCATCAGTTTTAAATGTACATCTGGTTTGTATTTTAAATTTGGGGGGGCCCTGGCCAGTTGGCTCAGTGGTAGAGCATTGACCTGGTGTGTTTATGTCCCAGGTTCAATTCCTGGTCAGGGCACACAGGAGAAGTGACCATCTGCTTCTCTATCTCTCCCCCTTCACTTTCTCTCTCTTTCTCTCTTTCTTTTTTTCTCTCCCCTTCCTCCTGTAGCCATGGCTCAATTGATTTGATCATATTGGCCCTGGGTGCCCGAGGATGGCTTTCTGGAGCCTCTACCTCAGGTCCAAAAATGTAGCTCCATTGCGAGCATGGCCCCAGATGGGGGTCACCAGGTGGATCCTGGTCAGGGTGCTTGTGGGAGTCTGTCTTCCCTCCTCTCACTTGAAAAAGAAGAAAAATATTTTTTGAAGCATAAAAAGAATAATGAGACTCAAGAGAAGAAAGAACCTGTATAGGTCTAGATAAATTTTGTGGCAGTAGTATTAGAAAGTTGAGGGAATTCACTTTTCATAGCTTTTTATGATTTCTGTGAGATTTAAGACAATTATGTTCTCATAGTTCAGGAGATGAGTAGTGCTGTGGTAGAGGGGTACTGATTATATCTCAATCTTAAAAGAATTACAGATCACACTTATAGGAAACAATAGAAGTACTTATATTATTTTGTAGTCCTTAAGAGACCTTTCGGTTATGTTCATGTTTTCAGTTATAATCATTTGATAATTATAACAACATTAGATACATATTTTAGAGGCTCCTCTCTCTTTAATGCTAAAGCACATTTTCTATCCTTGACAGCAACAAAGGGAATTAAAAGGAATATGAAGAACATAGTTTTTGAGACACCATAAATAAGCCCAGGTACAAGTGATATGATGGTAGGAGAGTCCTGGTTATGAAAAGAATTTCTGTTTTGAGACCTTGCTCTAGGCATTTCCTCTGTGGGCTGTCAACCTGTCATTACCAGTCGGAATCTAAGCATGACAGTCACAGGTCAAATTCCAAATGGGGTTTTACCGTTTGGCAAGTATTTCTTCAATGAGAGGATTTAGTTTCCTCAGAGTAAAGATTAGATTGAGATTTAATATGGAAACTTTTGGTTCTGTAGAGAAGCATTGACCTCATGGTTCTTTAAAGTCTTATAAATAGAAAGCCATCTAGCATATCATTAATGCCTAGGAAAGCATACTTTAGATCAGTAAACATAATTTAGTAACAATTTCCCACTTCACTCTAACATTTCTCGTTTTACTAATAGAGTCCTTAATTTAATTCGAAGCCATTCATTTTGAAACATTTTGGTATATGTTGGCCTGTACTTTGGTGTATATGTTGACATATACAGTGTGTCCGTAAAGTCATGGTGCACTTTTGACCGGTCACAGGAAAGCAACAAAAGAGGATAGAAATGTGAAATCTGCACCAAATAAAAGGAAAACTCTCCCAGTTTCATACCTATTCAGTGCAGTTCGATGTGGGCTCACGCACAGATTTTTTAGGGCTCCTTAGGTAGCTATCCCATATAGCCTCTACAGACTCGTCACTGACTGATGGCCTACCAGAATGGGGTTTCTCCACCAAACTGCCGGTTTCCTTCAACTGCTTATCCCACCGAGTAATGTCATTTCTATGTGGTGATGCTTCGTTATAAACGCACCGATATTCACGTTGCACTTTGGTCACGGATTTGAATTTAGCGAGCCACAGAACACACTGAACTTTCCTCTGTACCATCCACATCTCGACTGGCATGGCCGTGGGGTGCTCTGCTGTATTCACGGTGTTACATCATCATCTGCACATGCGCACATGCTGTCACATCATCCTACAGAAACTGGGAGGGTTTTCCTTTTATTTGGTGCAGATTTCACATTTCTATCCTCTATGCCACCGCCTGGTCAGGCGAGTAACTGCTCTTTTTAGTCATTGTGGGTAATCAAAATGGATTTAATATAATCTGATTTCAAACACTGAAGTGCACATAATTTAGAAGTAATAAGTCATAATTGTATCCTTTGAAAGTAAGTGAAGAATTTAATATTAAGGATATTTGAAATATCTATTAATTATATGAATTCACTCTATGATATAAATAATGCAGATATCAGATGTTAGGACATGTGCATGGTATGTGTATCAAATTCTGTTCTAAAGTTTTTATAAACTGAAAAATGACACTCAGTTTGTATGTTTAACTATAATGATAGAAGAAATGAAAACGAGACCTACCAACTATATCTTATCTTTTATTTCTGCTTTGTAGATATCCATTTTGACAGTGCCGGCAGAGGAACCAGGAGCTTGTGCTGTTCGGGTCATTGAGTTATGTTCTTCAACGATGACATGCATGAAGGGCACATGTAAGCACAGTGGAGTCTGGTTCTTTGATTAGTGTTTGTTTTGGAAGTACAGAGGGTGATTATTATTACAGTTGTCAGGGTTGTGTTTATAGTTTTGTCATATATATATATATATATATATATATGTATATTATTCACTGTATTTGTTCACACAGTGTATGGTCATACAATAAGTCATTTCATACCTTCTGCTTGCTCCTAAACCTGTCTGTCCATGGCCAAATCTCCACAGGCCCTGTTGTTAAGGTCTCCAGTGAAAGAATTTCTATGACTTTTCATTTCTTTTCTGTAATTTCCCTTAAGTTTATTCGAAACATCATTTCAAAAGAATTATTTTCTTTGCTGCTAGTTTTCATGTTTACTTTTTTCCTTAGAATTCTTTTTTTTCTTTTTTGTATTTTTCTGAAACTGGAAATGGGGAGGCAGTCAGACAGACTCCCGCATGCGCCCGACTGGGATCCACCCGGCACGCCCACCAGGGGGCGATGCTATGCCCATCCCGGGCGTCGCTCTGTTGCGACCAGAGCCATTCTAGCACCTGAGGCAGAGGCCACAGAGCCATCCTCAGCACCTGGGCCAACTTTGCTCCAATGGAGGCTTGGCTGCGGGAGGGGAAGAGAGAGACAGAGAGGAAGGAGAGGGGGAGGGGTGGAGAAGCAGATGGGTGCCTGTCCTGTGTGCCCTGGCCGGGAATCGAACCCGGGACTTCCACACGCCAGGCCGACGCTCTACCACTGAGCCAAACGGCCAGGGCCAGAATTCTTAATCTTATCATTGAACTTCTACAGGTATAGAAATCCTCAGTTCATTTCTCTTTAATGAGACTAATGTTAGATAGTGCTGTATCTGTTCTTTTTCCTGTATGTATCCAAATTTGTCTCCGGCACTGGTAGATATTATGCCTTCTGCAACTTATTTCTTAAAGATGTTTCAGTAAGTAGAAATCAGCAAGTATACGTTTGACATCACCGTGCCTAGACCTACCTAGAGTATGTATTTAGAGCGGTTATGAAGAAACAAAGGCTGACATATCTGATTTGAGGTGTTCATAATCTTACTGCACACCTCATGGGACAAGACATCACTAAGTGAGCATACTGTCCATTTCAGGATAAAGATGAATGTGAACTAGGCCTGGCCTTAGAGAACTCACCATCTAGTGGGATACATAAGACAAACACAAAAGGAATTCTAAAAGACAGAGTCTGAAAGTACCACAGATAGTATCTAGAAATTCTGAAGAGGGAAGTATAGCACTATCACTAGCTAGAATTATTAATTTTGTAAAATCAGATTACCATAAGTTTTACTCTAACTGCTGTAAGAATTATGAGACGCAGACGACTAATCTGCTTTGGTTCTAGGCAAGGAAAACTTGACTATGTTTTCAGGTGTAGAGCTACTGTTTATATAAAGATGGCCCCAACTGTTGCCAACCATAAGGGGGAGCTTGACGCCAGCAGGGAAGGTGAGGAAACCTCGTCTGGTGTGGCTGGAACACTGGATTTCCATTTGCAAAGGAGCTCAGAAAAGGTTTTTCTTTTTTTATGGAAATTGGAGATATAGGTAAATCTTTGCCTTGACAGTTGCCATTGTTTTCTTCTATTACTTTAACCAGTTTTTCACATTCTTTTATCTGCGTTAGTGACTTAGCTATAAAATAGAATGTCATTTGGTTTTCTAAAATATATTTATTTTATATTTGCAGTGGTTGTTTTGTGTACAGTATACACACACACACACACACACACACACACACACACATTTTACCATGGAATAGAGACAGAGGGACAGACAGACAGGAAGGGAGAGAGATAAGAAGCATCAACTCATGGTTGCAGCACCTTAGTTGTTCATTGATTGCTTGCTTATATGTTCCTTGACTAGGGGGCACCAGCTGAGCCAGTGACCCCTTGCTCAAGCCAGCGACCTTGGACTCAAGCCAGGGACCTTAGGCTCAAGCCAGTGACATTTGGGCTCATGTCTATGATCCCATGCTCAAGCTGGTGACCTTAGGGTTTCTAACCTGGGTCCCCAGTGTCCACAGCTGATGGTCTATCCACTGTACCACTTCCTGGTGAGGCTCCTACAATTCTTAAAATATTCCTATATGGGAGATATTCTTAAATCTATTTTATACAGTCGTAAACTAAAGCTTAGGATTTTTAATTGCATTGCCTAAGATTGCACTCTTTGGTAAGTGGCAGAGCAGGGATCCAAACATGGTGTTTTCTCAGTCAGCTTGCTAGTATGCTGATGGTGAAAATTCAAAACCAAACCAAACCAAACAAAACACTGCCTTCACAGACTTTTCTTTGTGTATAAATCATAAACTCCTTGCCAACCCTTAAACAATGGGCTTTTTGCTATCATACTATATAGAAAACAATTTCTTACATTCTGTGACAACCATTCAGCTCATATTTATTGAGCTCCTACTAAATGTTGTGCGTCAGTGGATTCTAATGAATTAGTGCTGTTATACAGATTCAGTGTTCATAAAGCATTTAACACAATATCTGGCAAAGAATAAGCATATAATGGCAGCTGCTATTAATAATAAGAATACCATGGCTAATATATACTAGGTTATTGACATTCCATATAGCAAAATATTATTATTTTTTATTTTTACTAAAGTGAGAATTGTAAGGCAGAGAGAGACAGACTACCACGTGCACCTGACCAGGATCCACCTGGCGTGCCCCCCAGGGGGCGAGGCTTTGCCCATCTGGGGTGTTGGTCCATTGCAACCAGAGCCATTCTAGTGCCTGAGGCGGAGGCCATGGAACCATCCTCAGCACCCTGGCCAACTTTGCTGCAATGGAGCCTTGGCTGCGGGAGGGGAAGAGAGAGACAGAGAGGAAGGAGAGGGGGAGGGTAGAGAAGCAGATGGGCGCTTCTCCTGTGTGCCCTGGCTGGGAATTGAACCTGGGACTTCCACATGCTGGGCTGATGCTTTACTGCTGAGCCAACCGGCCAGGGCCCATATAGCAAAATATTCTTTTTAATACGACTCTGTTTTATCTCACCTTCATGTCTGGCACATACTGTTCCTTTGAACTAAAACTGCCTTGCAAACGAGTTAAATGTGTCTTCATTCTTCCGATCCTGGTACAAGTGTTACTGCTTTTCCGTGCCTTTTCTGGCCTCAGTCATGCACATAGGTTTCTGCTTCTCTACTGAGCTAGAGCCTGAGCCTTGACCCTAAAGGCAAAGGCAACAAAAGCAAAAATAAATAAGTTGGACTACATCAAATTATAGTGAAAGGAACCATCATCAAAAATGAGAAAAGGTAACTTTTTGAATAGGAGTAGGAAAATACTCGATTTAGACTTAATGTCTAAGTTGCAAATTGCTCCTGAAAGTCTGTGAATGGGAACAAAGCATGACCACCCGATAAGAGATGACTGTATTTCCTCACTTATAAGATGCACCCTTTTCCAAAAATTTTGGAATCTAAAAACTGGGTACATCTTGTACAGTGGTTGTAGGTTTTTTTGCTTGCATTTCCCGCTTTTTTTGTGCTTGTTTTTGTGCTCATTGTTGTCAACAATTTGACTCCAGCAAGAAGAGTGAAGAAACCAACTATAGGAGAAGTTTGTACCTGGGTGAAAAAGCCTGGGATAATATCAGGATTGAGATAGTTATCAAGTCATTTAAGAAGTGTGGCATTTCAAATGCCATAGATGGAGCTGAGGACGAGGCAATAGATGAAGACAGTGATTCATCATCAGACACAGATGAGGACAAGCTAGTGGATGGGAGTTTTGACAGTGATGAGGACTTGTGTGAATTTTATGATGAATAAAACTAGAGTTCAGTAACTTTATGTAATATTTTTTTTTTTTCAAATTTTGGGCCCCAAAATTAATGTGCATATTTTACATAAAGAAATACAATAGAGCCAAACTATATAAAGAACTCATACAACTCAAAAGCAAAAGCAAAAAAACAAAATCAATCTGATTAAAAAATAGACAGAGGCCCTGGCCGGTTGGCTCAGTGGTAGAGCGTCGGCCTGGCATACAGAAGTCCCGGGTTCGATTCCCGGCCAGGGCACACAGGAGAAGCGCCCATCTGCTTCTCCACCCCTCCCCCTCTCCTTCCTCTCTGTCTCTCTCTTCCCCTCCCGCAGCAAGGCTCCATTGGAGCAAAGATGGCCCGGGCACTGGGGATGGCTCCTTGGCCTCTGCCCCAGGTGCTAGAGTGGCTCTGGTCACAACAGAGCGACGCCCCGGAGGGGCAGAGCATCGCCCCCTGGTGGGCAGAGCGTGGCCCCCTGGTGGGCGTGTCAGGTGGATCCCGGTCGGGCGCATGTGGGAGTCTGTCTGACTGTCTCTCCCCGTTTCCAGCTTCAGAAAAATACAAAAAAAAAAAAAAATGGACAGAGTATCTATACAGACATTTCTCTAAAGAAGACATACAAATAACCAACAGGCACATAAAAGATGTTTAACATTCTTAAACATCAGGGAAATGCAAATCAAAACTTAATGAACTATCACCTCATGCCTGTCAGAATGGCTGTCATCAAGAAATCCAGAAACAAGTGTTGGTGAGAATGTGGAGGAAAGGGAACCCTTGTGCACTGTTTCTGGGGATGCAGATGGTGCAGCCACTGTGGCAAGCAGTCTAGAAGTTCCTCAAAAATTAAAAATAGAACAACCATATTATCCAGCAATTTTGCTTCTGAAAATTCATCTGAAGGAAACAAAACACACTAATTGCAAAAGATATATGCACCCTTATGTTTATTGCAGCCTTATTTACAATAGCTAAGATATGGTAACAAACTTAAGAGTCCACCAATGGATAAAGAAAATGTCATACATATATACATGCAATGGAATACTACTCAGCCATGACAAAGAATAAAATCTTGTTTGCAATAACAGGGATGGACCTGCAGGTGTTGTGCTAAGTGAAATTAGCCAGACAGCCAATGCTGTCTATGTGGAATCTAAAAAACAAAACTAATGGACAAACAAAACAGAATCACACTTGTAGATACTGAGAACAGATTGGTGGTTGGCATAGGGGAGGAGGCTCTTTGGGGGATGGTTGATTCAGGTGAAGGGTTTCAAGTGGTACAAAGTTCCAGTAAGTCATGGGGATGTAACTTACAGCATGGTCACTGTTGTCAATCTGTTAAGTCAATGTATCAACTTTGTGTGATGACAGAGGAAAACTGGACTGACATTGTGAGGATTGTTACACAGTGTATAGAAATGCCAGATCATGATATTGTGTACCTGAAACCAATATAATATTGTATGTCAATTACATTTCAGTAAAAAAAAAAAATGTAGAGTTGTAGCCCTGGCCGGTTGCTCACTGGTAGAGTGTTGGCCCAGCTTGTGTTATTCCGGGTTCGATTCCTGGTCAAGGCACATAGTATAAGTGACCACCTGCTTCTCCACCCCTCTCTCCCCCTTCTTTCTCTTTTTCTCTTTCTCTCTCTTTCCCTTTGCTGCAGCTATGGCTTGATGGATTCAAACGTGTCAGTCCCGTGCACTGAGAATGGCTCCATGGAGCCTCCACATCAGGCACTAGAAATAGCTCAGGTCCAAAAATGGCTCCAGATGGGCAGAGCATGAGCCACAGGTAGTGGTTGTCGGGTGGGTACAGGTCAGGGCAAATGTGGGAGTCTATCTCCCCTCCTCTCACATGGAAAAGATGAAAAATAAAAAAAAATTAAGCCTGACCAGGCGGTTGTGCAGTGGATAGAACGTTGGACTGGGACGTGGAGGACCCAGGTTCGAAACCCCAAGGTCACCGGCTTGAGTGCAGGCTCATCTAGTTTGAGCAAGGCTCACCAGCTTGGACCCAAGGTCACAGCTTTGACAAGGGGTCACTCAGTCTGCTGTAGCCCGTACTCCCCGATCAAGGCACCTATGAGAAAGCAGTCAATGAACAACTAAGGTGCCACAATGAAAAATTGATGCTTCTTGTCTCTCTCCCTTCCTGTCTTTCCCTATCTGTCCCTCTCTCTGTCTCCCTCTGTCTCTGTCACACACAAACAAATTTAAAATGTGGAGGTAATCTACATTTGTAAAGATCTCATACAAATCGAAAACCCTCAATGGTCCTGATTTTCATGCATGTGCAAAAAGACACCTGCCCTACATTCATGTTTGATATTGACTGTGACATTATTTTAAGTGAAATGGCTAAGATTTTTTTCTTCTCAAGATCTCTCCAATGCCAGCTTTCTCACTTCAGTTTTTCATAATAAAATGATCCCACTGATTTTGACTCTAAATCAGTTTATATACATAAAACTTGTGGTATATACAAATGGACTGGTTGTGGTCTTTTAGTTTCAGTCCTACAGCTTACACCCAGAACGTTGACTGAAGGAGACAATTTTGAATTCACTATTTATATTTTTGCCTTGTTCTGGAGAAATAAAGAAGTTTGTGTTTATTTTTAATTAAATCTTGTATGCTTTTTTCCATGATAGCATGCACTATTTATAACAGTGGTCCCCAACCTTTTTTGGGCCACTGACCGGTTTAATGTCAGAATATATTTTCACGGACCAGCCTTTAGGGTGGGACAAATAAATATCACGTGACCAAGACAAGCGTCAAGAGTGAGTCTTAGACGGATGTAACAGAGGGAATCTGGTCATTTTTTAAAAAAAAACATCATTCAGACTTAAATATAAATAAAACGGAAATAATGTAAGTTATTTATTCTTTCTCTGCAGACCAGTACCAAATGGCCCATGGACTGGTACCAGACCGCGGCCCGGGGGTAGGGGACCACTGATTTATAAAGTCCTAGATGATAGTTATAATACAGCTAATAATTGGTATTATATATATAATAAGATTTGAGAAATACATTGAGATAGAAAGTGACATTATTTTTTTCATATACTTGCTTTTATTAATTAAAGTTTGGCTTTCCCCCTCTACTTTTCTTATGCTTTGTGCCAGTTCACAGACTTTCAGGAATAATTTGTAATCTGGATATTAAAAGACCTTTATGGTGTATTTTTCTGCTGCTGCCCTAATTGGCAGTCACTGATTGTCACAACTAGTTATATGTTGTTCTGCTCTTGGTAATTAGCTTGCCTGTCTTCGGAAATAGAACTGGTATGATAATAGCCTTCCCATTCTCCTGTTCTTTTTACTCTGTTTTAAGTAAGAAAAGAAGAAAAGAAAGGCGAGAATGCCATGTGTTTATTTTATGCATCCGGAACCTATCTTCTGCTCATTTATTTTCTTATTTTGAATTCCCATTGTTATAGTCAGTTTTCTTAGCTTACAATATTACACAGTCATTCATTCTCTTTCGTTACTTACTTTTACTTCTAAATCGCTTCAGATTTTTGCATGTTTTCATAACCTTTTGAAGAAGGCATATCTTTAACCCAGTAGAACACATTTTTAAAAATTCACACAATTATTTCTTCACAGAAAAATTTCATTATTTCATAGTTCAAACATCAGAAACTGATAATGCTGAATATTGATGGAGTAAGAACCCACCTTTTGAGGGAAGAGTATATGGAATTTGACGTTACTCATATTTGAAAAATATTCTTCAGGAGGATTTGTCTGTATTAGGATTTTTATTTGTCTTTTTCTGAAGTGAGAAGCAGTGGGGGGAGACAGACAGACAGATTTCTGCATGCCCCTGACTGGGATCCACCTGGCAAGCCCACCAGTTGGCAATGCTCTGCCCATCTGGGCCGTAGCTCTGTTGCAACTGGAGCCATTCTAGCACCTGAGGTGGAGGCCATGGAGCCATCCACACGCAGGGCCGACACTATCGCTGAGCCAACCGGCCAGAGCCTGTATTAGGATTCCTGAGAAATGATTTTTCTTCTTTCTATTCTGTCTGCATGTTCTTGTTTTTATAGATTAGCTATGTCATGGCTTTCTCATATTTATACTCTTATATGTATGCTTATTACAAATAACCATCCATGTAGCCATTTGTTTTATAGAAACCAAAAATTAAAATATAGTATTTAGGAAGAATGAATTCTAAATATTGTTTAAATTGGACATTTTTAATCATTAAGTAGTTTTTTATTGAGACTTATTTTCCCTTACAACAATTACTTAAGTAGACAAATACATCTAGACCTTCGTCACATTGTATAAATGACTGGCATATAGTCAGTATTACCAGCTGAGTGGAACCAAGTTCCTACACTTGCCCTAAAAATTGGGGTTATAATGATGAAATCATGAGCTCATCGTTCTCCCTGTTGGAAAAATCACTTGAAGATTAATGTTGGCAACCGCTGTAACTGATGCAGTTATACCTGAATAAATCAAACCGAATTAAAACATATACCAGTGAGACTTTGTACCCATTTCTCACAGGTAATAAAATGCAATTTATAGAGAGTAACTGATGTGAAACCGATGATTTAGAGTTCAGTTTTTTAACAATGAAACACATTGTAAAGATACATTATTCATTAACAAATTAGCTTGTTTGTTAGACATTCTTATTACAAAATGATGGCTTTTAGAGAAAAGATGGAAATTCTTTCGTAAAAATTGAAGTCTTTATTTTTAAATACTGGGCTTTGTTAATGTCTAAATCTTGTCTTCATTAGCTATAGCAATCTAAATGTAGAGATTAATATTTTCCTTTTAAAGATATTACTGATTCCAAAGTTATTTCACTTCACTTAAATATGAGAAGATGAGGTAATTAAAATTTTATAGGTACTCCATTCTTTTTTATTTATGGTATTTTTCTGAAGTTGGAAACAGGGAGGCAGTCAGACAAACTCCTGCATGCGCCCGACCGGGATCCACCCGGCATGCCCACCAGGGGCGATGCTCTGCCTATCTGGGGCATCGCTCTGTTGCAACCAGAGCCATTCTAGCGCCTGAGGCAGAGGCCATGGAGCCATCCTCAGTGCCCGGGCCAACTTTGCTCCAATGGAGCCCCAGCTGCGGGAGGGGAAGAGAGAGACAGAGAGGAAGGAGAGGGGGAAGGGTGGAGAAGCAGATGGGTGCTTCTCCTGTGTGCCCTGGCCAGGAATCGAACCCAGGACTCCAGCACACCAGGCCAATGCTCTACCACTGAGCCAACCGGCCAGGGCCGGTACTCCATTCTTATCTAGTAAAGATTTTGTTATACTTTTCGAGTACATGCTGAGTACTCACTTGCTGCCTAATTCTGATACTCACTTTTTCTTTATCTCTGTTCAGTGTCTGCTGATCAAATTCATCCATTCTTGAATCAGCACCAGCTGTTACTTTCTTCCCATTGAGAGCAGGATGGAAATGTGTGACATTTTACAGTGTCATTCAGGGTTGGCTAATGCTGTGGTACTGCATATTAAATGTTATTCAGTGACTGTATTGCGTTCAGTGGTGTATACTACTTAAATTCATGTTTGTACTATATAAAGAAAACCTTATGTTAATGTTCTAGTCATTGCATAGTAAGATAAAATATATAATTTAATATATTTCAGTGTTTCATCTCACCAGACAGTGGTGCAATGGATAGAGCATTGACCAGTGCTTGTTTGATATCTTCATTTTTTAATTTTTTGCCCTTCAAAAAATTTTGTAAGGACAAAAACAAGTGATAGTCGGAGGGTGCTAAGTCCAGGGAATATGGTGGATGCGACAGACATGCTTCTGTAGCATTTCTTCCTTGTTGAAATTCATAAAAATTACAGTGGCGTAAATGAACTTTATCAGTAGCCATGGGGTACACTATCGCTTCACACATCAGACTAACGTGAATCAACTTTGTTTTAGTTAATTTGCTACGTCAATATGTATACATTAAGTGATACAAATAGAGAGGCACACATGCGCCAAATAAACATGTGCTTATGTGTCAAAACTTGTTGTGATAGAAACAGACAGAACTTTCTGGTAGACCTTAAATATTTCAGTGTTTCAACAATTATAATTTTTCTTTTCACAAATCACAGATTTTACATTTCTTTTTTTATCCTATGCTGTGCAGATGCTACACTGTAGTCTTAAGTATGTGGCCAAGAATATCCCTAAGATATTAAAATACTTGAAGTTCACTTTCACTTTTTAGTCTCTTTAATGACTTTTCCTGGATGTCACATTGCCTTAGATTTGGCTTGATTTAGAATATTTAAGTCCATACGTGTGGAACTGAGGTTTACCTGCATGTGGATGCTGTATACAAAAGGCACTCGCAAGGTAACTAAGTACAGTAGTTGAATTCACAAGATACATTCTAAGGACACACTGTGTGGGGTCGTTCAGCAGGGCCTGGGTTGAAATCCCCACTCTTTTACGTACTTGCTGATTGAGCTTAGGCACGTTGCTCAGTCTCTCTGTGCCTCACCTTCCCTATCAATAAAATAGGAATAAGGATAATACCTATATCAGGATCATTATCAGGATCCAATTCATGTAAACTATGTATGGCATTTATAAGTGTTCAATCAATGTTTTCACTGTAAAATAATCGCTAGATTCACAGAAGGCTCTAGGAGCCATGGAGGTGTGTGGATACCCTTGGGGACATGTCCTGGTGAACCAAGGCAATGGTTGTCCCTCATTTATTCCAGAATAATGTCCTCCTCCAAAGACACACTTCTTTCTGATCAGCAGACAGACCCGAAATGCCTAGCAGAGATGCCTTCTCAGAAAACCGGAAATGTCATGTGTTCATTATAAAAATATTTTAGTTGATTTGTTAAATGAGTTCTTATTACAGTGGAATTGAGGTTGACTAGGAAAGGTTTGAAAGCCAGGTAGAAATACCCATTAGCGGGTAGACACAGGTCAATGAGATATTTATTAGCACCTCATAGTGGGCTGTAGTCTCTCCAAATATATTCTTCAGATGGCTGAAATATATTCTTTTAGGATTGAAATTTTTAGGTTTTTAAAAAATAATTATCTTTATAGCATAACTCACCAGTTTCCTTGCCATTCTCTACTGAATATGTGAAATCTATTAAACTTTTTCTTATCACTTAGGGATATCGTGAACATTCTTTGTCATATATCATTGTAACCGAATGCAGTCCTCAAGGCCTCCCACGTGCTTAGGAGGATTTGTCCCTGTGCCGAATGGCCCTGGCCTGGCAGGCTTGTATCATTTCCTGCATCTCCATTCTTGGTGCTCCTCCAGCTGTTTTTCGGCAGCTGTCAAGTGCTCTTTTTGGCCACACTTTGCGCTGACCTTCTTCCCCTGTGTTTGCTGTTTATTATCTGCAGCCGGCCAGAAACACACTAGCCACACTGGGTGAAATTGCATGTAATATTAACATAACCAAGTTTGGGCTTGTCGTTGTGTTAGTCTATGTATATTATCACATCTACTCTTAAGTGCTGAAAAGCCTTTTTTTTAGGCAATTTGGGGAGTCCACTTCCTGGTTCTTGATTGTATGTAAAAAACCTCTGAATAAGCAAGATGTTACTGTAATTGCAATATAAACAGAAGTCATATTGATGAAGTTGGTGTTTTGACATACTTCTAGCAATTACATTGTTGTCCATAAATATAGGACTTTTCTAAGCAACCCTAAGTTAGCCTAGTTATTATTCTTTTGTGAAAATAGTAATGTTATAGCCTGACTGGTGTTGGCCCTATGGACTGAGTGTTGCCTAGGATGCTGAGGTCCCAGGTTCAAAACCCCGAGGTCACCAGCTATAGCGCAGGTTCCTCGGCTTGAGTGCGGAGTTGTCGGCTTGGCTGGAGCCCCCCACCCCACCCCGTCAAGGCAATCAGGCAATCAATAAGATGCAATCAATGATCAACTAAAGTGAAGCAACTACAAGTTGATGCCTCTCATCTGTCTCTCTCCTCCTTTTCTCTCTCTCCCTTCCTGTTTCTCTTTCTCAAAAAAAGTAATATTATATGTTATTTAAATCTATAAATCAAGTTAAGTTCCCCTCCCCTTGGCTTATGTAATTCAAGTTTTTGAAATTTTTAAATTTTTGAAATTTATTATGTTTTCCAAAGCTGAACAAGGCCTGTTTTTCACACATAGTTCCTCTTTCAGAACATACCTGATGTCTGTACTTTCTACTCATCTTTTCTTACATCCTAAACGAATCTAATATAGGATTTATTTTCTTTTAAAATCACTTATAAACAAGTGAAGCATTATCTCTGCAGCCATTCTATAATATTTCTCATTGAGGTTCACACACTTTAAGGTACTTATTCATTACTAGGCAGTTTGAAATTGTTTTTATTTCTTCTAAATAATAATGTATCAGTAACAACTGTTTTATTCTGACATTTGATGTTACAGGATGTTATTTTGTGATACAACTATATATTTGTGAATATATAATATGAGTATATATACACATATGTATAAAATAATGAATAATCAAGAATTTTATGTAGGTGCTGGTTATATAATCTTTTAACTTTTATATCCTATAACGAAAATGTTACATACCTTTCATAAAAATGAGTTTAGATAATGATTTAAAACAAACATTGGTGCCTGTTTTGTTTTGTTTTTGAAAATCTGGTGATATAAATTATTCATTAGTAGTATCACGATGCACGAATTTGATTTTACAAGTAAAATTATTTTTCCTCGTGCTATCAAGTTGACATTCAAAGGTGTTTTTCATTAAATTCTATTGAAAAAGTGCAAGATGACACTGGAGTTACTCTGGAATTATTCATGGGTTGATTTAAAAACCCACCCGTATCATCAAACTCAGTTCCTCACTCGATACCATAAAGAAAATGCGTTTCTGAACTTTTCTATCGTATTGACAAAATCATATATTCTAAGTCAGACTATATTCCGCAAGTTCCATTTATCCTTTATGCCTGTATAAAGGCAAGTTATGAGTCACATTAATCCCTACGTACATAAAATTATGTATGCCTAGTTAGGTTGCATAAGAAATGCATTTGCTGACTAGCCCATCATAAAGTTTCTTTAAATGCGTTTGGAACAATTTATGCCTTCTTTTGTGCAATAGACTGACTGCTGTGTGTGATCATCTCAGGAGCTTAAGGAATAGATTTCCTACTTTTTTCAGCAAGCATTTCCTTAAATTCTACATTCCCAGTTGTGATGCCATCAGCATTGAATGAACCATGGCCGATGAGTAAGGAGTTCAATTCATAAAACTTTAGAACTAGAACGGAATCTTGTAGGTAAACTCAGGCCACCCTTTTGTTTAATCATAAAGATGCTGAGGCCAGAGACATAAACTGATTTGACTGTGTAGATACAGAGAGCAAAAGTTACACGAGACCTGCATAACCATCGTCTACTATTTCACCCTGCTTCACTTTTAAATGTGCTCATTGCTGTACAAATTCTGAGTAGAAATCCCACTTCTCGTGTGTTTAAAACAACAACAACTTCTGAGAGGGCAGTAACTCTTTATATGGAAGAGCAGCATCCCAAACTTACTTTTAGAGAACTGAAAGTGTGTTATTTCTAGTTTGGACTGGTATCTAATCCTGAATGTCAGATGCCCTTTGGTTTGGTGGTGCTCACTGACTGGCGTTCCATCCACCGAAGTTTTTTCAAGTATTACCTGGTCATTCTTTTATTTTTTTTCCTTCTTCTCCAAATATGAAGAGGGAAGATAGAGGGACAGAGTCCCACATGCGCCCTGACTGGGATCCACCTGGCAACCCCCATTTGGGGCTGATGCCCTGTCCATCTAGGACCATGCTAACAACTGAGCTATTTTTAGCACCTGAGGTAGAAGCTCAATGCCCAGGGCCAGTGCGCTCGAACCAATCGAGTTATGGCTCTGAGAGGGGGAGAAAAACGGGGAGGGGAGGCGGAGGAGTGCATAAGCAGATGGGTGCTTCTCCTGTGTGCCCTGACTAGGAATCAAACCTGGGACATCCACACACCAGGCTGACGCTCTATTACTGAGCCAACCAGCCAGGGCCTTACCTGTACATTCTATGAATTAAAGCTTATTTTGCACCAAGATTTCCTTCTTTTTTCTTTCATTCTTTTTTATTTTTTTTTTGGAGAGAAAGAGAGAGGGGGACAGATAGGGACAGACAGGAAGGGAGAGATGAGAAGCATCATCTCATAGTTGTGGCACCTTAGTTGTTCATTGATTGCTTTTTCATACGTGCCTTGACCAGGGAGCTCTAGGTGAGCCAGTGACCTTGGGTTCAAGTCATCGACCTTTGGGATCAAGCCAGTGACCATGGGATCATGCCAGTAATCCCACGCTCAAGCTGGATGAGCCTATGCTCAAGTCAGCGATTTTGGGGTTTCAAACCTGGGTTCTCAGAGTCTCAGGTTGATGCTCTATCCACTTTGCCACCGCCTGGTCAGGCTGCCTCAAGGTGTTTTTTATGCCAACACAAATCTGTATGTTGCTGACAGATGAATTGTTATAACATTTTGCTATCTTTTAGCCCATTAAGCCTTGAAGCGGTTGCTAAGTAAATTGAAAGAAGCATAGTTTATAAACGCTAGAGTCAGGCTTTAAAATATATTCTTTTAGTCCGTTATAATTTCACATGATGCGAGTAGGTAACATTTCCACTTCTATTACATCTTCAAATCCTTAGTAATAGTTGTTAACTTTACTAATTTAGGGGCCACTTACCCCATCTGATCTAATTTGTGGTTATTTTTAGCATTTATTGAGCAAGTTAATCCTGTGGAGAAGTATTAAGTTCCAGAATGCAAAGAAGCATTTGATACAGAGTTAAGTTTTAGTGGAAATGTGACGTGTCTTGTAAGTTTGGTTTTTGGCCTACAAAATTTTTCTCATGTACTCTTTGAACACTTATAAGTTGACATAATACTGTTTTTCATCATAAGATTAAAATAATTGCCAAGAATTCATTTTTAACCCTATAAATATTGATACAGAATGGTAAAACTTTAACATCACTCTTTAAATGTATTCAGTTGAATTAAGTACCAGAGATATTTGATACCCACTATCATTCCATTTAAAGAATATATGGGAATAGAATTATATTTTTAATTTTTAAAATTTTTCTTGGTCAATAAGCTTTTGGATTAAACAATACAATTCTTATTTGAATAACAATTAAACTATTATAAATAGATTATAATTTTGCTAAAGGGCTATTAAACACATTTATTGAACTGCATTGCTTATAAAGTGAGAAGAGGCTAGGTTGAGCATCCGCACAGTGACCTTTAGTTACTGTGTCCTTGAGAAGCCTCGTGTCTTTGTACACATCCTGGTTTAGTGACTGCTGCCCCGCGTGATGGGCTGCACAGTGCGCAGGAAATTATCGCGGTTACCTAACATCGTCTTGTGACTAACAGCAGACCCTCTGGAGACGGACCTGGGGGCTTGATTTCCAGCTCTGAGTCCCAGCTCTCCCTTTTACTAAGTGCATGCCCTTGGGAAATCTGCTTACCTCCACCGCTCCTCTGTTCTTTCACCTGAAAAATGAGGGTAAAGGTTGGCTTTTGCGTAGTCTCTCAGGCTTAGAATAGTGCCTGACAAATGCCAATTCTAGATTGTGTTTTACATTCTTTTGAAAATTTTATGGGTAAATCTTAAAGTGTCTGTGAACCTATCTCAGGTAGAGGATTAGCCATTGGTACTTTCCTTCCCTCTGTCCTGGTTGATTAGATAATTTCCTACTTTCATATAAGAAAGTAGTGACGTTTTCCCCATGCGTTTGTTTGCATGCATGTTTGTAGGCACACATGTATGTTTAAGTGTGTGAGCACTTAATGCCTGCCTACAACAGGAAAGCTAATTATATTTAGCCATGGATATTTATTGAACACTCACTGTGAGTGACAATTATTTCTGATAAAGAAGAGAAAAATGATTCAAGAACGTACCTTTACAAAAGTCAAGAGGTATAAAGATGGCTAGACCAACATTGAAAATATTATGAATTTAAAAAAAATACCAATCAATAATCTTTCATAATAGAAAAGAATGAGTGAAGTTGGAGTGACCTGTACCAGGAGGTGACAGCAGCAGCAGGAAAAGTAGGATGTGTATGGAGAAAAAATAGTCATTTATATCTTAAGTTTGTGGATAAATTAATAAGGTAGCATCAAAATGATAACAAGGTGTGGGTATTAGAATACAGGCTATAAATGTCTAATTTTTCTTTCCACAAATTGCTATAAAAATCATGAAGTACAAGATAGTTTTCTGAGCCTGACCAGGCGGTGGCACAGTGGATAGAGCATTGGACTGGGATGCGGAGGACCCAGGTTCGAAACCCCGAGGTCGCCAGCTTGAACACAGGCTCATATGGCCTGAGCCCAAGATCCCTGGCTTGAGCAAGGGGTCACTCACTCTTCTGTAGCCTCCCAGTCAAGGCACATATGAGAAAGCAATCAATGAACAACTAAAGTGCTACAACAAAGAATTGATGCTTCTCATCTCTCTCCCTTCCTTCCTGTCTGTCCCTGTCTGTCCCTCTCACTGACTCTTGGTCTGTCTCTGTCAAAAAAAGAAAAAAAAAGTTATCTGACTTACTACTAGACATTTTTGCTAGCACTCCCTGGGCTGAACTCGGTTATCTTGTTAGAAAACATCAAGGATATATTTGTTCCAGGGCATTTCTTTTGTCCATCATGTTTTATCCAATTTTACAGAACTAGCAGTTTACCTCAAGATATTTTTCAAAATACTCTTTTTTATTTATATTTATGTTTATCTCCTTTTTCTCTAGTACACATTAATTGAATAGGAAAGAACTGGAAAATTGAGGACTTTTACATGAACATTGGTGTTTCATGAGACTGTAGGAGGAGGAGACAGGACAGTTTGTCTTGAGTGTTATATCAGGTATTTCTTCCTTTGTAGTTCTATACTCTGTTTAATTCAGCAGTTCATACTGGAGAGTTTATACTCCATCCTACCATGTTTATATAGCATTTGATAAATTTAAGTTAATTAGCAGTAATTTTGTTGTGAAAGTTATTATACCTCTTGAAATAATTAGTACCATACATCCTACAATATCCCAGAACCAACGGGAGTTGTTACGTTCACGTAAAAACATTACTTAAGCCCTGGCCAGTTAGCTCAGCGGTAGAGAGTCGGCCTGGTGTACAGGAGTCCCAGGTTCGATTCCCGGTCAGGACACACAGGAGAAGCGCCCATCTGCTTCTCCACCCCTCCCCCTCTCCTTCCTCTCTGTCTCTCTCTTCCCATCCCGCAGCCAAGGCTCCATTGAAGCAAAGTTTGCCCGGGTGCTGAGGATGGCTATGTGGCCTATGCCTCAGACGCTAGAATGGCTCTGATTGCAGCAGAGCGACGCCCCAAGATGGGCAGAGCATCGCCCCCTGGTGGGCATGCCGGGTGGATCCCGGTCAGGCACATGCGGGAGTCTGTCTGACTGCCTCCCCGTTTCCAACTTCGGAAAAATACAAAAAAAAAAAAAAATACAAAAAAACCCAAAAAAACAACAACATTACTTAAATAAGATAGATCTTTTATTAGGCCCTACATGAGACAGGAACTTTCTTTAAAATATCACTTACTTTGGTAGATCTGAAAAAATAAATATGACAAAATTTGGTTTTAGCCCACATGGTTATTAAGAATCCCTCAATTTATGCCTAGATATATATATAGAATAGGGGAATGCGGAATGAGTTTTTTAGGATTCTTAGTCTAATGTTGGTGCTCTTGATAAACTTTGATCTATATTCCTGGGGTTTAAAAACGTCTAGTAGTCTGAAATACACTTTCAGAAAAGTAGTGGGTATGTTTTTGTACTGGTGTCTTAGGGGAAGGAATTTCTCTATGCATTTCTCTTAATGTATATAGAATTTCTGCTATTATTCTTTCCTTAACAAGCCCTTTTCAAGGCTGTGGGAATTTCTCCTTAGCCTTTTCTTTCATGATATAGAAATTTTCATCCTTCTTCTGCCTCTGTGTGCATGCCTTTAGAAATTCTAAATGCATTAGGCTGCAGTCTCTCTTATGCGGAGGGCTATTTTTGGTACATGATATTCACTAACCCAAACACTCTCTGAGGTCCAAGCCCTATGATTTTATAAATGCAAAAGGGAGTGATTTGGAATTCCTGAAAATATTATAGACCCTTTTAACTGGTGCCATTTTATGGACTTTCAAGTGTATGTATGATTCAGACTAAGCTAACAGTGTTCCTCCAAAGAGTTTCTTAGAGGACCCTATAATGAATAGATGATTTGTTGTTAACTTATCGGTAAAGTTTGTATAAATGGTTTCTTCTGTCTGACAAATATGAAGTGTTCTCTCAGTAAATAAACACTGTACTTTTGGTCTTTTGTACACACTTATTTTGCTTATCAATTCATTATCAACCCTCTATGGGAATGTTGTGAGGATAACTTAAGCTCCTTTTGTGTGCATAAGTGCTGTCCTGAGCCTTTCTACTTGGCAGGTTTTACAAAATGAACCAGAAACTGTTACTTCTTCTCGGGCCTTTGTGTTTAATTAGCACATATTTTAGCTATTCAGTTAACAAATACAGCGTATTGTTATGTTTTCATGTCTCCCTCGCACTAGATTATAAACTCCTTGAAGTCAGGCGCATGGCAGGCTCAGCTGCCCATTTCCCAGGGCACTGGGAAACAGTGAAATTTGTGAGAACACAGTGAAATTTGTGGCAAGCACGAACTCAAACTATTCTTGTTTTTTTTTAAACAGATTTGGTTCATTTGACTTGTTCATCTTCTAAAACAGCTAGAGAAGACTTAGAACCAGTTGTGCAGAAGCTGTTTACTCCATATACCGAAACAGAGACAGGTAAGGATGATAATCATAAACAACCTTCATGATGGAAAGGTAACGTGACCACTTTCCTCTTAAATATCTCATGCAAGTTTGTGTGATCTGAACCAAAATGCGAAGTATTGTGCAACAGTGCTTCCATGCTTTATTAGGATGATGAAACACACTCCTTTCCTAAAAATGGGGAAATACCCACACTCTGCAGTGGTAAGGAAAAATATACATTGTACGTACAATGTATGTAATTAAGTGCAAAAATTGTACATTTATATGTGTTTTATGTGTATATACTCACATGCATAGAAAAAAGACTGCCGGGAAATCTCAATTTTGGTGGGATTGGGGACAAATTTTTTTTCAAATTTTTTTTTTTACTCATTTTAGAGAAGAGAGACAGAGAGAGAGAGAAGGAAGCATCAACTCCAATATGTGCCTTGACCAGGCAAGCCCAGGGTTTTGAACTGGCGACCTCAGCGTTCCAGCAAATTTTTAAAATATTCTTTATTTTATAGGCCTTGTGCAAGAGTATATATTTCTTTATCAGAAAAAAAGTTGTCTTCATTTATGAAAAAAAACAGTTCAACTAAAAGATTAAAATATTAATTGACAAATTTAGTAATACTTCCTAAATAATTATTGTCTTTTAAATGTATAGCTTGTTAGTGATCTGATAAATACTTAGTTCTCAAAATAGATGTGCCACCATGCCTTCATAGTGGAAAAATGCTTTTCAACCACAGATTTTTAAACTTATTTTCCTACATTATAGAACAGTGAATGGAGCAAAGTGTAGTGAACTTTGTGTGTAAGTAAGAGATCAAAACCCAGCCTGGTGGGTCTGCATGTATATGAAGCAGGAGTGGTTTCTGTTGTAAGATCTGCGTGTCCCTCTGAGCCATGTTCCAATTCCTCACTGATTCACGTCTTTTTCTTTGGATGTTACATTTGTTCAGGAAGTCATTCATCTACTCCTACATACTATTTCCTTTTAGTTCATCTCCTGTGTGTCTTACTTGTTTTTTTAATACAGAGGTATTAGGTAGATGGTCATTTCTGTTTACATAAGAAAACAACCTGCTCTGTTTTCTGAAGCTAATAGCAATATAGAGCTCCCTGAATAAAATCCTACAATCTAAAAATTTACTTCACTTTGGTTTGGAATTCAATTGATTTCATATTTGCATTCTGTTCATTGAAAAGTCTCATATAATTGTCTAGATTATTGTTAAACATTTGGTTGAGCCCTGGCCAGATGACTCAGTTGGTTAGAGCGTCATCCTGAAATGCAGAGGTTGCTGGTACGATCCCCGGTCAGGGCACATACAGGAACAGTTCAATGTTTCTGTCTCTCTCTCCCTTATTCTCTCTCTGAAATCAGTAAAAAATTAAATAAAAAAACCACATTTGGTTGCACAGTATGGTACATGATAATATTCCTCAACTTAATTTTGGAGTCACACTTTTATCCTTGGCTTTAATTACTTTGCTTATAAAAATCTCTGAATTTCTTTTTTATTTCTGAACTGTTTAATAATATTTTATTTTCATTGTGTTGTAGTCTCAAATAATACACTAAATTTGAATGTCGTATCATTGTTCACTTTTTAAATGAATTTAATTCTCATTTTTAAAAAATCAAGTGAAGGAAATTACATATTCATCACTTAGGATCCTCTGGCCATTTTCCATTTTAAAACATTAATCTTAATGTTTAAAGTGATCCCGTTTTGGAATGATGTATTGTTTGGGACCTGAGTGAAATTCTTTAGTGACAACTCTGCTCAGAGGGGCCCTCAGGTGCACTGAGGCACTGAGCAGCTAGTTTTCGCCGACACATGGGCCTTTTTATCATCAGGATGAGGTAGTGGTCATATTTTAATTAAAATGTCAGAACAAATACTGTTAGAGTTATTGAAAATGAATCACCAGATAAAGCGAGCACTGGGCCATGGCAGGTCAGAGAGGCAAAGTCACCTGCAGAAGAGAACTCCATTCATTTTCCTGCCTAAATGAGGGCAAAGGAACTTGATGAGCAGTATGAACTTTTAATACATTAAAACGCATTCCTCTGGGCAGCAAACGGCCCTCTTCTTACTGATTGATGGCCCTTATGCTTATGTTTTGATTTTTTTTGACAATGATATGAAACCTTTTGCTTTAGAGCATTGTAAATATTTTGTTTTAAAATGTGTGCCAAAGGAATAACTTTGAGTTTATTTTGTTTCCTTTTTATTTGAGTTCTCAGCCCTGTGTAGTGCTGTGCTTCATACGTCTTTGTGAATGTCGGCCTTGTCACTGGACAAGGAAGTGTATTTATTGCGAAAGATAATGTTCACCTCTCAAACACAGTATTTCTTTGCCATTGGATCTGAGAAATTCCAGTTGGGTTGTGACAACTTTACCTCTCTTCCCTCTTTTTTTTTCTGTTTCTTCCTTTTTTGATCTGAGGTATCAGCCAGAGCTCTTGACATATGCTCTGTCTTTAGAAGTTATTCTTTGGCCCTGGTTGGTGGCTCAGTGGATAGAGCATTGGCCCGATGTATGGAAATGCTGGGTTTGATGCCTGGTCAGGACACACATGAGATGCGACCATTAGCTTCTTCTCCCCTTCCTCTCCCCATTCTCTCTCTCTTCCCCTCCTGCAGCCAGTGACTTGATTGGTTCCAGCAGGGCTCTGAGCACTGAGGATAGCTTAGTTGATCCAAATGCGTCCACCTCAGATGCTAAAAATAGCTCAGTAGTCAAGCATCGGCCTATGACAGGAATTGCTGGGTGGATTCTGGTTGGGGCACATGCAAGAGTGTGTTTCACCATCTCCCCTCCTCTCACCTGAAAAAAAATTATACCAATACTTCCAAAAGCCCTACTTCCCAGACTTCCTTAAGAAAACATCAAAGAGCTGTAAACCCTTCCCTACTCCTAGTCCAAAGAAACTTCTGATGTTTTATTCTTAATAAACCAGATTCCGCAGGTGAGAAATGAAGGGATTGCTCCCGATTCCCATGCACATTGATTCTTATAGAGTTGAGAATATCCTTTGAAGCACTGAGCGAGCAGTATTTTTTAGTCTGTCTTAAATGGTTATTTTACCGAGGAATTTGAGGTATTTTAAAATGTGAACTGAAACGCCTGACTTGTGGTGGTTTGGTGGATGAAGCATCGACCTGGAATGCTGAGGTCGCCGGTTCGAAACCCTGGGCTTGCCTGGTCAAGGCACATATGGGAGTTGATGCTTCCTCCTCCTTCACCTTTTCTCTCTCTCTTTCTCTCTCTCTCTCTCTCTCTCTCTCTCTCTCTCTCTCTCTCCCCTCTCTCTAAAATCAATAAATACAATCTTTTAAAAAAAATAAATGAATAAAATATGAACTGAAGCAAGAATGTCCTCAGTGCCATGCGGTGTCATCACTGTATCGGCTTCTTTCCCTTTGCCCCCACTGTGTGTGGCATGCGGAGTCACCTCATTCCAGCTCACTCATTTTCCATCTCAGAAAAGCAGCACTTCCTAAACACAGTAATTCCCCTGATAGGTGTTGTTTTTTTTATTCAATTTATTGGCATGACATTAGTTAAAAAGGTTATGTAAGTTTCTTGTGTACATTTCTATAATAGTAGTCTTCGTACTGCATTGTGTGCCCACCACCCAAAGTCGAGTCATCTTCCATCACCACAGATTTGACCCCCTTGACTCCTTATTCCCCACCCCCTTTCCTTCTGGTAACCACCATACTGTCGTCTGTGTTTAGGAGTTTCAGTTTTATATCCCATATAGAAATGAAATCATATGGTTCTTAACTTTTTCTGTCTGACTTAGCATAATATTCTCAAGGTCCATCCATGCTGCTATGAATGGCAGTATTTCAGCCTTTTTATGGCTGAGTAGTATTCTGTTGTACACATGTACCATATCTTCTTTATGCAGTAGTCTATCAATGAAATGTTATTTTGAAGTTGGCTGGAGAGGGTGTTAAGTAATTGTTGGGCTCAGAAGTCAAATGCCTCATCTTAATTCTTTTTTGTATTCTGTCCACACGAGGTTAAGGCTGTGGCACTGTCCTACTCTTGGTCTCATGCCTACTCTGCTACATTTGTAAAATAATTTGCTCTCTCCCTAAGCACATCATCTATAGACCATCTATTGCTTTTATATGGCATGCCATTGTTGACTTTCATCGCCTACCTTATTCTGTACTTATCCCTGTTGAGTTTGCCCAAGCTCCTATTCTAAATTACCTAGTACTGTTTAGTACTACACACTATCTAATTAAATAAAATGAGCTGCCATAAGTAACCAATTGTAATTTTGGCCAATTGATATACTCCTAACCAAACTTTTGTGACTTCAATATTTTTTGACAATTGTGTACTTAATTCTCCATGTTATTTTTCCAGCCATCTCTCTGACTTCAAAGAAAGATGAAGCAATTATATGTTTCTTCGAGGGTTTTAAGGTCAAAGCCTGGTAACTCCCTTGTATCTGGAGCATTTATATTCAGCCTGTGTCAACTTTTCATTTTCCTCATGGTCTCTTTTCAAAGTGGCAGCCTCTGTGAAATTTCTTTCCTATAACTTACTGGACTATTCATTTTCCCCAACTTTTATCTAGTGAAAGCCCTCCTCTGACCTGGAACTTTCAGGAAATACAAGCTCTTTGTGTTCGCTCAGAAACAAACCAGGCGATATGAATGGACCTTAGCCCGCTGTTTGGCAGCGCTCTTGGGTCCAGTGTTAGAACTCGTAGGCTCTATGTTGAACTGTCTTCCTGGAAGATTTAATGAAACTGAACTCACCAGTAAATGTACTAATAGCCATATGGTTTTAGTTGTGAAATATGAGTTCCCTATGTTCCTTTATTTTGTCAGTAAATAGGTTTTGCCAGCTATCATGTGCTTTCCTGAAGTTACTGATGCCTTAGACTTATAGATCTTAGTATTAGAAAGGGGTATCTTAGACTAGTGGTCGGCAAACTCATTTGTCAAGAGAGCTAAATATCAACAGTACAACGATTGAAATTTCTTTTGAGAGCCAAATTTTTTAAACTTAAACTATATAGGTGGTACATTCCTTATTGAGGTAGCGCCCGCGTGTGGTATTTTGTGGAAGAGCCACACTCAAGGGGCCAAAGTGGCTCGTGAGCTGCGATTTGCCGACTAAGATCTTAGGGGGTCACTTTTTACATTCAGACTTTTTTCATCCTATCACACTAATAGTTATGGGTTATTCAGGATGAATTAGAAAAATAACATTTGGTTTAAATTAAATATCATGAAATCCTATTCATCCTCATTTGGGAAATGGGGCATTCTTGGTTTTTTTGTTTTTTTGTTTTATGTGACAGAGACAGACAGGAAGGGAGAGAGATGAGAAGCATCAATTCTTTGCAGCTCCTTAGTTGTTCATTGATTGCTTTCTCATATGTGCCTTGACCGGGGGGCTCCAGCTGTGCCAGTGACCCCTTGCTCAAGCCAGCGACCTTGGGGTTTCAAACCTGGGTCCTCATTGTCCCAGATCAACGCTCTATCCACTGCACCACCACTTGGCTAGATAGTATTTTGATTGACAGCATTATGGAGGTGTCATTCACATGCCATATAATTCACCCATTTCAGTATAAAATTCAGTGTATTTTAGTATATTCACAGAATTTTCCACACATCACCACAGTCACTTCACTGTATTTCTGTCACCCACAAAGAAACCCCTACCCATTGGCTGTCATCCCCCACTGACTCTCATTTCCCTCCATCCCAAGTGACCTCTAATCTGTTCCCTGTTGCTGTAGACTTGTCTGTTCTGGATATTTCATAATCTTGTTTACCATTGACTTGCTATATATTCTTTTAAGTTGGTTTTTCCGTGTGAAACATAAGAAAACCAATTTATGTGTCTTTTTCAGAGGCATTATTTAAGGATGAATATAATCATAAGCTCTTTGCTACTGGTGAGGAGAAATGATAGAAATCTGAGAGAACACTATTAGCATTCAATCTAAGTAACTTATTAATAATCAAATTAACCAAATTAATTTAAAAAATGTAACTTGTTTTAGGTTGAAAAGCCATTGCTTGAAATCTCATGCACGTGCATTAGAGTATATGGATGCAGACTTACTGTTGTTTATACACAAAGCTATGATTTACTACAATGCGTAGTCTTGGCTTTGTTAGTAATTGACTACGTACTGTAGTAATTGACAGGCCTATTGTGCTTTAGATGTAAGTAAAATTTATGTCTACATTTAGAAAATGAAGGTGAAAAACCAAGACTTCTATGGGCTCTTTACTTCAATATGAGAGATTCTTCAGCTGTCAGCAGGAACTCTTACAATGATTTACCATCCAACGTCTATGTCTGCTCTGGCCCGGACTGTGGTTTGGGAAATGACATTGCAGTCAAACAGGTAAGGCTGTTGGGTAGTGTTCTTCGTTCTCTTGTGAAGAAGTCAGTGTGTGGTGGGGAGTGAAATGTTTTCTCTCTGGGAGGCGGACACAGAGACTAGGAAAGCCCCTCTCTCATTTAACACCATCTCTACGATTTTCCCTAAACTTTTTTCTGTGAACAAAGTTACTTCAAATACAGTTTAAATATAGTACCAGATACTTTTGCGTTCTTGAAATGACTAACAGCAAGAGGTTATTTATGAGTTCCATTGTGGATATAAGAATAGCAAATGCTATAAATAAACAGAAAAGTGAACTTAAAATGCCAGTATTCTAAAGAAAATAATGCTTCTAGTTTAAACTTTTGGTCTATCAATGTATTATCTTGAAATGCACACACTTTTTTTCTCAGTTAACCTGAGTCATTTAAAAAGGAGTGTACCTAGTGAGACATACAAAATGTAATTTTAAAATGGTTTTAAGGCATTTTCTTGTCTTGGAAAAAAATATGTAATGTATAGTTTTTCACAATTAATGTGATTTCTTTCATGTTTTGGTGCAAGTCAGTGTCGTAAGAGCTACTGTTTGAATGTAAGGTGTATGTTACATCAGGGTGATGTCTGGCAACAGTCCTCTGGTCAGGACTGTTAGGAGTTACAAGGCAGGCTGCCACAAACTACCAAAAGCGAACTGTAAATTCCATTGGGCTGAAGGTTCGTATACATCTACAAATACACTTCTCTGCACTTCATAGAAAGTGAAGAGCAGAAAACATTTTGTGAAGCACATGTCTAAACTTTTCAAAGACATAGTTGGTACATCTGTCAGTATAATCAATAAATGGGTAATTGAATATTGTTTTGTGACCATAGAAGAAGGTTTCATTCCCAGTAGTAACAAGGAACTTCTGGGAGCAAATGGCTTTGTCGAACCTTTAATTTTTAGTGACAGCGGCAGGGCCCTGACCCACACATTTACAGTTTTCTCCCAGAGCCTTTGTTTCTCATCTTCAGAGTCTAATGTCAGTCCTGAGTAGTCACATTCAGCCGAGAACAAAAGGCAGGAAGTCACAACTCTCATCCATCATTCATTCTATTAGTTTAATAGGAACCCAAGATGTTTCAAGAACTACATTTATGGCTTAAAATGATCCAAGTCATTTTTGCTTTCATGTTCTCATTTTTTCCCAGCAGAAATTGCCAACAAATTTTTGGCCAGGTAGCTTAGGTCATTTTTATTCCTGAGTGAACCATAGTGTTTTGCAACCAAAATGAAAGGCCTTTCAAATGAAGGCTTATTATACAGGTGCGCTAATGTGATCTAATCTGCAAGCTAGAAGATTAGAATTAAAGGATAATTTTATTATGAAGTAATTTGTTCCCCAAAAAGATAGTTTTCAGGAGTATGGTGTTATCACAGTAGAAAATCGTTACAATGTTATGTTTGGTCCTAATTATTACATGTTATTCACTGTAAGTAGTTTTAAATTTATTACATAGCTTTTAACTTACATTAGTTTGGGGAGAAAATATTACAATGCCTACGTTGAAGGGCAACAATCATAATATTTACAAATAGCCAGTTTATTCAGATAAACTGTTCTCATTTCGGCACATCTTCGTGAGTTCATCCCATTCACGAATAGGTGACTTCTGTTTTCCAAATTATCTGTCAAATTTTAGCTCTCAGAATAGCCTCTAGGATTTTCCTATGTAGAAAACACAAACACCTGCAGATTTCTTTCTTTTTACTTAACATGCTTCGTTTTACTAGTTAACAAGTTTGCATCTGCCTTTTTTTTTTTATTGGCAAACATATAGATGTTGGAAAACATAGACCTACATTCCTTGTGTTCATAGGGAACTATGATTTGAAGACATACTAAAAAGTATCGCATGATCTCTGTTTAATATTTACATTATAAAGTTGTGTACAGAAGCATACTAAGACCTTCCCAATGTCACCACAGTGATGCTAGCCTAAGTGATAATCGTGATTCTTTCAGTGACTTTGTAGTTTATATTTGTTTGTTTTCCTCTGAACTTGACTTATGATCACTCTTAATACAGCTAGTGTCTTGTTTATCCACACATGCTGGTGAACAGACTGGAATTTGGCTCCTACTTCCAAGGAAATAATAGCTCACTCTTCATCATGAGCCCCCATCCCCTGGTAGCTGTCACTACCATGGGAACAAGAATAGATCAATAGAACTATACTCTTTGTATTATAATTTAGGTAGAAAATTAGTTAAATTGACTGATTTGGGCTAGATTGGCAACCTAACCACCATTTAGAAAATTGTTTTTATGGAGAGATGAACAACACACTTAGGACTTTTAGCACATCATTTGGAAGTTGAAGATCAGCTTTATAGGTCATACGAGCTGTCAAGCTGCTCACATGTTGCTGTGCCATTCGCTTTCTCATGCCGTTGAGAGAGAGGGCAATTTTAGGTGTCAGAGTGTCTGAAGCTACCAGTCACTGAGTATTATCTATGTGCCAGGCACTATCCTGAGCATCTCATACATAGCATCTTATTTGGTCCTTACAGCAACACTATGAGGTAAGGACCCATAATCCCCATTCTACAGATGAAGAAACTAAGGCCCAATGGTCACAAAGCTGATAAATTTTTGAGCCAAAATTTAACCTCATGTTTGTTGAACCTAATGCTTGTACATTCATCCAGTGTACTGTGCTACCTTTATCTTGTTAATATGGATATATTCTAAATGCATTGAACTTCTAGATTAACCAAATATTTATTTTTGTTTTGCATAAATGTTAAATAAACATAGCCATATCATGAATAACTCAGATTGTCCTCTTTGTACTTTCCAGTATAAAGAAACCTAATTGTAATATAATAATCCCTTTTTTATATTTTATAACCACATGTAACTCTTTACCTTGTAAACTAACTTCTAGCTTATAAGGGCATGGAGGATTAAAAGCTGACAGTTAACTACTCTGAACTGACCTCTCTATGACATTTCTTAGAACTAAGGCTTACTTGGCAAATGCATTGCAGCAAATAAAGTAACATTAGACAGACCTTCTAGAAAATGCAGTTGACCAAAGAAGTTTCTGGCAGTAAGGAAGAAGAGAGACTTTGGAAGGGCTACATTCTGGCTATACAACTGGTATCAGTAGAGGCCAGAGGCAGATGGGCTGAAGGTAGAAGTTACACGAGCAGAAAGCATGAATAGGGGGTAGCACGACAGCCTGCTGGTGCATGGTGGTCTTAGGAATGAGGTTGTCTCTGACTGGGGTATGCAAAACAAGTGTAGTGGGGTCCAGCCATAAGAACCAGAGTTCTGGGCAAACATATAACCGAACCTGTAGGGTGGTAGTACAGGGAAGACAAGGTGTAAGACACAGAAGAACTGGAGTAAAATAAAGGGAGTGATAATATTTATTATATTTATATTCAATATTTGTACAATATACAGATTTTAAAGGTCTTTATTTATTTATTTTAAGTGAGAAGAGGGGAGATAGTGAGACAGACTCCCACATGAGCTCCACCCAGGGCCGACACACTAGAATCAATCAAGCCATAGCTGTGGGAGGAGGAGAGAAAGAGATAGAGGTGGGAGGGGGAGGGAAGGAAAAGCAGTTGGTCACTTCTCTTGTGTGCCCTGTCCGGGAATCAAACCCAGTATAAGGTCGGTGGATAATGGGAAAGGTCAGGCCCGGGAACTTTGGCTAGGACCGCCTAGAACCAAGCGCGCCAAAAGAAATTTCCCTGGAGCCCTTTGGAAAACAGCTACTGTCTGCCAACCAGTGAGATTTCACCATGTCATATTAGCTCGACCACCCTAGGGACCCTTTAAATATCTCCCACACGGGTCACCACTTGCGACTTCCCTGGCCTCCATCTTTCCTCGGGGCCAGGGAACCTCGCCGGGCGGGATGTGCGCTCTGTACTCAATAAAGCCTTTTGTTATTCCACACTTCATGGCTCTGGCCCCTTCCTTCTCAGCGGGGAAAAATACCTTACACCCAGTATGTCCACATGCCAGGTTGACACTGTACCAGTGAGCCAATTGGCCAGGGCCAAGGTCTTCCATTTATTAAAATATATGTTGAGATTCTCCTCCATGCCATTCACTAAGGATTCAGAATTGACTAAAACCCAGTCCTTACCATCCCTGGATGAATTACTGTTTAGTAAAGGAGAAAAATATGTCAATAAATGGCAGAGTAGTGTGTTTTATGCAATAATACATTAATGTCCAGAGTCTAGGTGTGAAACAGACAGGCCATGAGACCCACCTGGGAGTCAGAAAACCTTACAGAGGGGAATATGGAGGATGAGGAGTAATTCTCCATCTAAGTGGAAGACAATTGAATCAAAATATTTCAAGTGTCACAGCCTCTGAACAGGCTGCTTATGTATGGCTTGCTTAAGATTGTACACATCAACAAATGTTAGTGAAATGAAAGGTCCTAGAGGTGGAGAGAAGTGAAAACAGATGCTGAGAAGACTGGAAGAAGGTAGGTGTAAAGGGTTCTGTATGTTGTAGCGGGGATCATAGATTTTCATCCTATTTGAAATGGGGAGTCATTGAAGAGTTTTAAGCCTGAGAGTGGCACACACAGAATTTCAGTTTCCACACACCCCTCTGAGGGCAGCACGGAGATGGTGACACAGGAACCCTGGCCGCCAGGTAACCAGTCCAACTTTGAGATGTTACTGTTGTCTAGGGCACAGACTGTGCGTGCCTGGCTGTGTCTGCAAGAAAGGACCCAATGGATTCAAGAACCAGGAGATAAAATCAGCAGCATTCGGGGATTGACTGCATGCAGAGGGCAGAAGGGAGGGAGAACTTCTATAGACAGACAAGGGAGATAAAAGGCAAATCCTTAGGGGATCTCAAGTGTGAGATAGCAGCTCTGTGTGACCCCAATCCTCCTGCTTCTACGTCTTCTTCAGCGAATATGTGTGGTGAGTTCCCGAGACGGAGGGCAAAGCAGTTGTCTTAGATATTTAATATTTAATTTAATCCATGGTAAAACAACATATACTAAAACTATACCTTAAACTACTCAGGAAAGAAGCTCGTTTTCTCTCCCTGTCCATTCTTTCAACTCCACAACACAGCTCAAAAGTTTCTGTTAATTACCCCTTTACCCCATCCCTAGGAATATCAATTGTAACCACTTGATATAGGAGTCTATTGCGGTAGATGGCGGGATGGTAAATAGATAAGATTTTGCAGCTAAGGTGATCTCTACTGCAGCTATTAAACTCTGCCACTGCAGTGCAGAAGACGCCATAAGGCAGAGATGGAGAAATGAGAGTGGTTGTGTTCCAATAAAACTTTATTTACTGAATCAGGCAGCATGCTGGATTCGCCCCGGAGGCCATAGTTGTCAACCACTGGCTTAATGGATGGTCTTCTGTGTACCCTGGGAAGGAGTATTAAAGTGGACAAAGATATTATGGCCTTTAAGGAAAACAAGCATGTATCTTAACACCCTTAAACAGCTTTCTTTTACCAATAGATTAGAGTGCAAGCCCCCCAGGTTGGTGAGAACTCTTATCTAACAATAAACTGTATTCATCTAAATAAAAGTAGGAATGATTAGAATAGGATAGTAATACTACTTGCCCCTTGCCACACTTACTTTTGTGTGTGCATATTTGTTATTGCTAATTTTGATTATATTTACTTTCTTATTCTTCCTGCACTGCCAGACTAAACTCAGCTTAAATCTTAACATTTTAAGTTATGTTGTTATTAATAATGATAACAGCTATCATATATAGGGGCTTAGTCCTGCTCTTTTATAGAAAAGGAAAGCAAGGCTTAGAAGTTAAGTAAGCATTCCCCTGGCCCTGGCTAGTGGATCAGTGGATAGAGCATCAGCCGGCATATAGATGTTCTGAGTTCAATTCCCAGTTAGGGCACACAGGAGAAGGGACCATCTGCTTCTGTCCCCTCCCCCTCCCTCTTTTGTTTCCCTCTTCCTCTCCTCCAGCCAGTGGAGCGATTGATTCGAGCATGGCCCCGGGTGCTGAGCATAGCTCAGTTGGTCCAATCACATCAGCCTCAGGCACTAAAAATAGCTTGGTACTCAAGCATCGGCCCCAGATTGTGTTGCCAAGTGGATCCTGGTCAGGCCTCATGAGGGAGTATGCCTCACTATTTCCCCTCTTCTCATCTTAAAAAAAAAGAGAGAGAGAGAGAAAGAAAGAAAGAAAGTTGAGTAAGCATTCCCCAGATCACATCGCTGCCAAGTAGCAGAGCCAGTATTCATGAGCCCATTATCTCAGATACTATGTCTATACACCTGAAAGCCCAGGACAAAGAAAATAACACCAGAAAAGAAAATGGTTGTGCAAACAATGAAAACTTTTCTGGATCTGAACAATGACTTATTAAAATCTTTGTATGCTAAATTAGACTGCATGGATATCACAAATAGTCTATATTCGGAAATCATACAAAGAATATTCAGGAAAATTGTGTTCCGACCGGCATGCAGAATGAATGTCCTTAAACTCTCCACTATTGGAACACTTGGTAAAGAGTCTGGTCAAGTCCTGATACACTTGAAGGACGGACTTCAGTGCATGCATAGGACTAGAGGGAGAAAAGTCCTGGAATTCTGAAAGCAGATTTTACCAGGTCATGTCTACTGGGTAAGGTTCTGCAGCTTAAAGAGATGAAGTGTAATGCATTTTTTTGCTGATGCCAGAAAGGCTGCATACATTTTAAGCTGATGTGCAAAAACTATTTTGTCCTTTCTTCCCTGGCCAGGCTGAGACACTCTTCCAGCAAATCTGCCCCAATGAAGACTTCTGTCCACCCCCTCCAAACCCTGAAGACATTATTTTGGAAGGAGACAGTTTACAGCCAGGTCCGTCAGAACCCAGCGTCATACCAGAGGTCACTTCGGAGACTCCCGAGGAAAGTGCAACCCTGGGAAAGCCGGACAGGCTCTCGGAATAGCAGCTCTCCATCAAACTGTGTATCCCACTTGGGAAAGTCCTCTGGCTTCAGACTAATGGGTCCACCAGCTGTTTGAAAATTTTTAGAAAGCAGCAGTCAATTGACGTGCAGAATTACGAAGACAGATAGGTTGTAAAAATTCCAAAGGAGATTTTTCTTTAAAGAGGACATTCCAAGAACACACACACAAAAAAACTTGTAAAGCACATTGACTCACTTGCTTTGACATACCAAACCTGTGGAGTTAGCAGATAGAAATTATGAATGAACTGATTCCCAGGAATATAGCTTTGGAGATGAAAGTGATCCTATGCATTGTTAATAATTGTGCTTTTAGGACAGATTTGCTTTGCACTTTAGATCTTTGCTAGAAAGCCACATCTTCATAATCAGCTTACTTATTTCCTTTGATTATTTGAATTATGTTGCCTTTAAGGGTATAAGCATCACGACCCAGATGATTAAAGTGTATGTAAGTATAATTGAGGAAAACTAAAGTATTGTCATCTGGTAGGAACCTATATTTGAAATAGAAGTTTGTTTTCTTAAGAAATATGAAAATGATAGTATTCAGTTAGATGTTTTTAACAAAGAAATCATGAGTTTTTAAATGTTAGCAGTGATTTTTATATGTGAATGAGTTATTTATGCACTAGGAAATCTCAATAATGAAGAAATGGAAAGATTTGGACAGGCTCATCAGTCTGGACCTTCTGTCGGTAACTGGGGCACTAGCCTCATTGTCTGTGGACCTGATTAAGTCCTAGCTAGCTACACCACTGATGAGATTAGGCAAATGGTTTAACTTCTGGGGCTCAGTGTTTCCATGTAAAAGGTAGAAATAGTAATACCCTGCCTATTCTATGGGAATGATTGTGAAGATAAATGAAGTCCTATCTTTAGAAGGGTTTTTCTGGAAGTAAAGTTGTTTCAGAATTTTCCCACTGAGCCTTACCGGTGTTGGCATAGGGGATAGAGTGTTGACCTGGGACACTGAGGTCACCGGCTTGAGCATGGGCTCATCTGGCTTGAGTGTGGGCTCATCTGATCCCATCCTCACTGACTGGAGCAAGGGGTCACTGGGTTGGCTAGAGCCCCTCCCATTTCATCCCTGTCAAGGCACAGGAGAAAGTCATCAATGAACAAGTAAAATGGCACAACCATGGTTGATGCTTTTCATCTCTCTATTTTTCTGTTTCTTTGTCTTTTTCTCTCTCCCTTGCTTAAAAAAAAAATCCCATAGACTTGGAGGTGACTTTTAAAAATCTCATGTAGCAGTTATTGTTTGCTGTCAACTTCCTCAACACAGTAGATCAGTGTTTGCATTTAACTTTTAAAATGAATCGCTATTTCCTATGTATTATTTTATAGTCTTATAGGCCAGTGAACATAGTAACATGTAGAATTTGATTTTTAATCTTAATAAGGGCAATTCTTCCTATTGTTTTTCTGGTAGATGCATCTGAAACCAAGGACTCTGAATAGAGTATAACAACTAGTAGATCCTGGTACGCACTTAACATAAAATGTTAGGGTTGTACATAGGCAGCAAATCTAGTTTACAGTGACTGTATTAACATTTCTTTTTCAGATGCCAAGCTCTGATGGTTTACTTTTTTGATCAATAGGTTGGACTTAACTTATTCCAATGTATAAATTCATAAAAAATTCATGGTTGTGCAGTGTACCATAAGCTGCCAACCAGAGAGCCATGACTACAGCCGAAAGCACATAGTTCTTACAGACTGGTTGCGAGAGCTCTGAGCTTTCCAGACTTCAGGAGAGATCTCGAAGGAGTCAGTGCTGTCACCTCAGAGACTCATGAAAAATGGAAAGAACCGAGGAATGTATTTCTTGCCTTACCTTTTCAACTTCTGGCTGATGTAGGGGGAGCCAGATGCAAGGCAAACCCTTCCAGCCCCTCACGGCTTCCAACCCCTCTTGCCCTTGTACAGCCCTTCCCCCATCTCTTTACTTTCTTCTTTTGCTCCCTTTTTGTAATACTAAACAGATCAGGGACAGTAGAATCACATTGTTATCTACTTCGGTATGTGGATTCAGGCCTTTGTTAAATCATGTTTCCTGATCCCAACAATAGCAGGCACTAAAGGCACAATGCACACCTATAAGCCCCTGCTCCTCAATACCAGCAATATTAAAGGTTCTACTATGCGAGAGTATTGAGTCTGACTGCAACTGCAGTAAATTGCACTAATTAAGATATTGTGCTTTGTTATAGTCTTAGAGTTCAGGCCTCTTGAATAGAGCATGCACATGTATGTACATAGCCAGTCAGGGTAGGCCAAGGATAACTAGCGAACTCCTGATAGCTTGACTTGTGCTATCGAGATATAGGACAATGAAGGAACTAGCTTGTGTTTTCCCAGTCAAACCCGAATTGTACCCTGTTTTACCCATTAACCAGCATCAGAATCTCTCTCCCGTATTATTACATGTCACTGAAATGTTTAAAAGCTCCTGAGTATGATTACTGATTATGATGAAATTAGACAACTGTTAAAAAGCTTGTGTTAGAGAATTTGACATATCTCTTGTTGCCTCAAAATGGAACAAATTATTTTAAGAGCTTTCTTTGCAGCTATCATAATAACTGCAAATAAATATTTGTTCATAGTTTTAAGTCAAAAAAAAGAAAATCCTTTTATTTTGGTTGTAAACCATAAGCCTGAAGTCATGAATAAAATTCATATGTTGTACATGATGCAGAAATTTCAGTACCTTATATAAAATTTTAAAAATTGCTATATCAGTGAATTTTGATTCATGTGTTTAAAGTATTCAGTTACACATGCTTCTCATTAACCAAACATAATACCATTCAGTTTAGTAATCAAGAGAAAATCAATTACAAACACTATGATACTAATGTATTTTTGTCTAGTTGGTATGCCTGCCCAGAAAAGCATATATATATATGAGAAATTTATATATTTTTCTATAGGAAAACTGATTTTGGTTTTCCACATCTGTGATATTTAGTTTCCATAGTAACAATGCCACATTAATGATTATCCTTAGAATGGTTGTTTCTGAGGTCGGCAGCCCTTAAAACAATGGCTGTGCTAAATGATTAACTTCTAGCACAGCTATAGTTTAGAGAAGGCAGTCATTTGTCTCAAGACCTCAAACTATTTTGTTGACATTAGATTGCTAAGTAATAGTGATCCTTGAAAGCAGGAATTAACTAATTTTCTTATAAGTAAGTTACTTACTGCTATTGATATTTAATAATTGGATCCTTCTACTGTCAGTTGTATTATATGCATTTCAAAAAGCATGAATATATGATTACTCATAATTTGCACATTGTAACAGTAAATTTTCAAAGGAAATAAAGTGTTTTTAATGTCTTTCTGGTGTGCTATCCTGTTTTTTAATACTGAAGTTTTGTATATCTGCCAAGAAATTAAAAATTGTCTTAGAAATGATTGATTTGTTGATATCAGTTTATTATTTTAAGCACTTAATTGTCGAGCTATATACTTGGTTTTGTTTGTCACGTTTGCCAACTGTTGGGTCTGTGAGCGAGATCATCAGTTGATCTCTGAGTGTGGTTTGCTTGGTGGACTGCTCTAGATGCCAGGATCAGACCTCGCTCTGTTTAAAATTAGTGTTATGAGGCATGGGTTGGGGCCTTGACAGTATACTTTGACTGCTTATAGACTTCTCTTATATTTCACTGGTGCACAAGAACCTGAAATGTTGTTCATCCTCACTGGTGAATGAGAATTGAAATGTTTTCTTCATCGTGGTGGAGTCCCAGCAGCGTACTTGCAACAGAAAAGAGACGGATGATTTTCTTTGCGCGCAGAAATCATTCATTGAACTTGGATTTGTTCTTGGATCAACTAATTAAAGCAGAGTGACATCTCCTGTCAATTCCTAGTAGTTTCTAAAGCTTCTCAGACAGGACACATTCAAAAGATAACAAGACTCTTTCAGAACTGACATTTATCTGTGAGATTAGTAATAAATCAAGTTTAAGAAAGATAAGGTTAATTGAATTTTCAAACAAATAGCTGCATTCTCCTTCAAGCACCTTGGAGCTCCTACAGTAGTCATATATTTTTTTAAACAATTGCTTTGATATGTTTGAATTCTCCTCCTTAATGATGGATTTTTTAAAAGGCCAGTACCTGTATAATTATATATTAACTAGTGTCACCCTAATAAATTCAGTTTTTAAAAAAGGAAATGCTTAAAACAGCCAGTAAAGTGCTTTAATGCTTAGCATCCCAAGTCACATTTTGAAATCTACTTCTCTTTCCATTTGTACAGTTTAGCGGTAGGGCTGCAATGGGACATCATTCCTGAACATGTCACAACTGCTCTTTCTGGTGATGATGACTTTTAGGACCATTTGACAAGTAATCATTAGAACTTGAATCCTAGTAGACTAGAGGGTCTTTTAGTGCATCAATGCATGGGGATTTATACTGGTAACTTATATTAATGCTAATAGGACTTACATGTGTAAATCTTCCTATCAATGAGACTATTGACCCCTAACAGAAATGTTCTTTTGAGATGGACACTTGCTTATCTAAAGGCATTACTGAATTACTTTATGCAGAATTTTTACAGATGGAAATGAACAAACAAAAAGGCAAAACTAACAACTCAGCAGAGGATTTGTTTGTAGAGCTTGAAAAGATTAAATACTAGCTCTTCATTTTCTTTTCTCATATCTAATATGCATTAGATACTGTTACCCTTTCATATTACTAAAATAGCATTGGCCCTGGCTGGTTGGCTCACTGGTAGAGCATTGGCCTGGCGTGCAGGAGTCCCGGGTTTGATTCCAGGCCAGGGCACACAGGAGAAGTGCCCATCTGCTTCTCCACCCCTCGCCCCTCTTCTTCCTCTCTGTTTCTCTCTTCCCCTCCCGCAGCCAAGGCTCCATTGGAGCAAAGTTGGCCCAGGCGCTGAGGATGACTCTGTGGCCTCTGCCTCAGGCACTAGAATGGCTCTGGTTGCAACAGAGTGACGCCCCAGAAGGGCAGAGCATTGCCTACTGGTGGGCGTGCCGGGTGGATCCCGGTCGGGCGCATGCGGGAGTCTGTCTGACTGCCTCCCCGTTTCCAACTTCAGAAAAATTACAAAAAAAAATAGCATTATCTCTTTTTTAAAAAAACAATAACTTTTTTCCCAAAATTTAATACAAATCACTTTTTTTAAATTTTTAAAAATTTTTAATTTTAATGGAGCGACATTGATAAATCAGGGTACATATGTTCAGAGAAAACATCTCTAGGTTATTTTGACATTTGATTATGCTGCATTCCCATCACCCAAAGTCCAATTGTCTTCCGTCACCTTCTAACTGGTTTCCTTTGTGCCCCTCCCTCCCTCCCCCATAACCCTCACACTCTTGTCCATGTCTCTGTCTCATTTTTATGTCCCACCTATGTATGGAATCATATAGTTCTTAGTTTTTTTTTTTCTGATTTACTTATTTTGCTCAGTATAATGTTATCAAGGTCCATCCATGTTGTTGTAAATGATCCAATGTCGTCATTTCAAATCATTTTTTAATGTGTAATATTACCCTAAACATTCTAGAAATATTCGACATTTTAAAGCTATGTAGTAATGCCCACTCTCCTACCAACCAGGGAAATGCAGACCAAACTAGGAGACATAGTTTTGCTCATCAAGTTGGAAGAATCCAAAGGATAACACCCGGAGTGCTGAGGATGTTGAGGAAAAGCACACTCATGGATGCAAGAACAAGTTGTTTCTAGTCTTTTTGAAGGGTAATTTGGCAAGGCCTTTCTCTCTCTCTGTGTGTGTGTGTGTGTGTGTGAGAGAGAGAGAGAGACAGACAGACAGACAGATAGGCAAGGGAGAGATGAGAAGAATCAACTTGTAGTTTCAGCATTTTAGTTGTTCATTAATTGTTTTGTCATATGTGCCTTGACTGGGGGGCTCCAGCAGAGCTAGTGACCCCTGGCTCAAGCCAGTGACTTTTGGACTGAAACCAGTGAAAATGGGGTCATGTTGATGATCCCACACTCAAGCCAGCAACCCTACACTCAAGCTGGTGAGCCTGTGCTCAGTCAGCAACGTTGGGGTTTTGAACCTGGGTCCTCAGCATTCCAGGAAGACGCTCTATCCACTGCACCACTGCCTGATCAGGCGTTGATACCTATTTTTAGTAAGTCTTAAATGCAGATGTCCTTTGATCAAGTAGTTCTTATAAAAATCTAGGTTATGCAAAATTTTGTATATATACAAAATTCGTGATTGCTCACTATAGCATTTTTTTTTAATTTTGGAAATAACCTAAATTTATTAAAAGGAGACCAGCTTAAATTGTTAATGCATGCATTTTATAGTGTAGAATAATGTTCAGCTGATGAAATGAGTGAGGTATATCTATATGTAATATATATCCAATACATTTAAAAATCAACTCACAGAATGATGTGTATTCAATTACGTAAAAATTAAAACTTACATACAAACACATCATAGGAAAAGTTTGGGAAATTTACATACTAAACTGGTAACAGTGGTTAGTTATGTTGGGAAGAGATATTGGGGCTAGTGGAGAGAGAGTAACTGTAATTACTAATTCTAGATATTTAGAATTTTAATAAATAGCAAGTATTTATGTATTATGAAAAAAATCTGTTTATTAATCTGACACCAAATTCCTATGTAATACACAAGACAAGCAAAAATAGTGACCTCAGACATTGGATTACATTAATGATTTATAAAGTGCAGTTAAGTTTATAACAAACATAATAAGTGACTAGTTTTATAAACTGTGATATGTCCATTACAGTGGAATATGATGCAACTGTCAATTTGAATTAGGAAATATATACCTGCTCTAGTATGATCTCCAGAACTTAGATGACCCAAGCATCCTATACACAAAAATATGTGTAAACTAATTACATTTTGTGTAAGAAGGGGAAGGCTATTCAAAAACAGACATATTTAAATGGTTACCTGTTGGTTCATATAGTTCTTAGTTTTTTTCTAATTTACTTATTTCACTCCATATAATGTTATTAAGGTCCATCCATGTTATTGTAAATGATCCGATGTCATCTTTTCTTATGGCTGAGTAGTATTCCATAGTATATATGTACCAAAGCTTTTTAATCCACTCGTCCTCTGACGGACACTTGGGCTGTTTCCAGATCTTCGCTATTGTGAACAATGCTGCTATAAACATGGGGGTGCATTTCTCCTTCTGGAACCATTCCATGGTGTCCTTGGGGTATATTCCTAAAAGTGGGATGGCTGGGTCAAAAGGCAGTTCGATTTTCAATTTTTTGAGGAAACTCCATACTGTTTTCCACAGTGGCTGCACCAGTCTGCATTCCCACCAGCAATGCAGGAGGGTTCCCTTTTCTCCACATCCTGGACAGCACTTATTCTGTGTTGTTTTGTTGATGAGCGCCATTCTAACCGGTGTGAGGTGATATCTCATTGTGGTTTTAATTTGCATTTCTCTAATGATAATGATGTTGAGCATTTTTTCATATGAACCAATGCATAGATGGGACATAAAAATGAGACTTAGAGACATGGACAAGAATGTGATGGTAACAGGGAATGGGGTGGAGGGGTGGGGAAGGGGCGAGGAAGGAGAGGGAGGGAGTGGGGGGAGGGTAGGGGCACAAAGAAAACCAGATAGAAGGTGACGGAGGACAATTTGACTTTGAGTGAGGGGTATGCAGTATAATCAAAGGTCAAAATAATCTGGAGATGTTTTCTCAGAACATATGTACCCTGATTTATCAATGTCACTGCATTAAAATTAATAAAAATATTTTAAAAAACCTGTATAATTAGGTTAACCAGTGTTACCTCAATAAATTCAATTAAAAAAAAAATGGTTACCTGTTGGGAAAGGGAAGAGGCAGGGCACAAGGATGGATACTGGACCTCTTTGAATACACCTTGTTTTATAAATTTGACGTGAAACCAAAAGTCCATAAAATGTGAAATCAAACTAAAACCATTGAACATAATTATATGTGGAGTTGCTGGTACAACTATATACAGAAGAATTATTTTCAGCGAATTTAAAGCACAGCATTTTAGTATATATTCTAAGGCAGCGGTTCTCAACCTGTGGGTCGCGACCCCAGTGGGGGTCGAACGACCAAAACACAGGGGTTGCCTAAAGCCATCAGAAAATACATAAGGGGTTAAGATGGGGTAAGACATAACAAAGTTTTTACTTTATTCAGTGGGCTTAGTGATAACAGCATACACACACACACACACACACGCATACACACGCACGTGCGCACACTAGCAAAGTAGAGAGTGAAAGGGACAGAGAGGAAGGGAGAGATGGAAGCATCAATTCTTTGTTGCGGGACCTTAGTTGTTCGTTGATTGCTTTCTCATATGTGCCTTGACTGCGGGATGACAGCCAAGCCAGTGACCCCTTACTCAAGCCAGCGACCTTGGGCTCAAGCCAGCGACCTTGGGCTTCAAGTCAGTGACCTTGAGCTTCAAGTCAGTGACCTTGGGTTTCAAGCCGGCAACCTTTGGGTTCAAGCCAGCGATCATGGGGTCATGTCTGTAATCCTACACTCAAGCCAGCAACCTCAGTGTTTTGAACATGGGTCCTCAGCTTCCCAGGTTGACTCTCTATCCACTGCACCACTGTCTGGTCAGGCAGTTATTTTAAATTGTATATAGAGATAATAATTATGTTGATGTGGTTAGTAACCAGTATATTCTGAATAAGAAAAAGATAAAAGCAAAGTTAAGTAAAAACCCTGTGATTTTTAATTTTAATTAGACATATTAATATAAACTCCAGATTGATTTTTGTCATTCTAAAAAGTACACTTTTTTTAACTAGGAAGCTGGCAAAAGCTACTAGTGTCATGTGAAAAGGACATTATAACCAACTCAAAAAGGGCTCCCATTGGTCATATATATGACCATTTCAGAATCAAGAGCTTATAAGGAGACTCTAAAGTAGCAAACAAATGTCATTGACCAGTCATCAAGATGCATTGCGATGGTACCAATCCTGTATTCCAAAAACTAATAAAGGGGAAGAAGCAATTATATTCCCTGTAAAGTGTCATTTATGGTATCTGCATATTGAAGGGAAGTTTTTTCTTCTTCTTTTTTTTTTTTTTTTGTTTTTCATTTTTCCGAAGCTGGAAATGGGGAGGCAGTCAGACAGACTCCCGCATGCGCCCGACCGGGATCCACCCGGCATGTCCACTAGGGGCGATGCTTTGCCCCTCTGGGGCGTCGCTCTGTTGCGTCCAGAGCCATTCTAACGCGTGAGGCAGAGGCCACAGAGCCATCCCCAGCACCTGGGCCATCTTTGCTCCAATGGAGCCTCACTGCGGGAGGGGAAGAGAGAGACAGAGAGGAAGGAGAGGGGGAGGGGTGGAAAAGCAAATGGGTGCCTCTCCTGTGTGCCCTGGCCGGGAATCGAACCCAGGACTCCTGCACGCCAGGTCGACGCTCTACTGCTGAGCCAACCGGCCAGGGCCTTGAAGGGAAGTTTTTATACAAGATCCACAATTAATAAATGCAGATGGAATGCTAGAATTGGAAAAATGACTGCTTTGTAAATCCAATATAGTAATGTACGTACGTGATGCTCATCAGTGTCTCCTAAAATCTTTAGATGAAAGGTTGATGCAGACATCACCGAAACCTACTGATCCATCTTAGAGTCACTACATGTAGAAAATTAGATGCTATAAGCCCCCTGCTGTGTTGTAATAGGAAGTACATAGCACTAACTGGGAAGAATTCTTGCCAAAATTAAAATTAAAAAAACAAGTTTAACTTGGATATAATGAAGCCTCTAGACCTAGCTGCTAATTTATAGACACTGGGGGATAGAAGAGCATATTAAATGATACCACAACAATGGAATGTATAGAATTCTACAGGACAAAGGACCCAAATTTATCAACAGTTAACTGACACAGATGATAATGGAAGACTGCTACAGATTAAAGGGTACTTTAAAGGAAACCTTGTCTAATATTGGTGGGAATGCAGACTGGTGCAGCCACTGTGGAAAACAGTATGGGGTTTCTTCCAAAAATTAACAGTGGAATTACCGTATGACCCAGCTGTTCCACTTCTGGATATATACCTGAAGAAATCCAAAACACTAATTCCAAAGAAAATATGCACCCCTGTGTTCATTGCAGCATTATTTACACTAGCCAGGACATTGAAGTCATCCAAGTGCTCATCAATAGACAAGTGGATAAGTGGTGGTGCATATATGTACAATGAAATAGGATTTCTTGACAATAAAAATGAATGAAACCTTACCTTTTGCTACAGCATGGATGGACCTGGAGGGCATTACGCTAAGTGAAATAAGTCAGAAAGAGAAAGACAAGTACATATGTGGAATCTAAAGAACAAAATAAATGAACCAACAGAATCGAAGCAGGTTTATAGACACACAGGGCAGACTGAGGGCTGTCAGAGGAGAGGGACTGAGAATCTGGGTGGCAGGATTAAGAAGTACTAATTGGTAGTTTCAAAAATCGTGGGGTGTAAAATGCAGCATAGGGCATAGTCAATTACATTGTAATAACTATGTACAGTGCCAGGTGGGTACTTGAAATATTAGGGGTACAACTTTGTATATGATTTTCTAACCACTGTGCTGTCCACCTGAAACTGATACAAAATAATATTGAATGTAAACTGCTCTCTGTATCTAGGAGGCTGTTTCTATTTTGTTTGTTCCTTCAGTTTGAATTTCTGAGTGCTGCCTCACACCATAAAATCTCCTTAGCTATGGGCAGCGTATTGTCCACGATGTGGCCAGGGGAGCAAAATCAGTTTGCAAAGAAAGAAGCAGTGCTGAGGTACAGAACTGCCCAGTGAACCTAGAGTTGGTCTCTGAGAGCTTTCTAGTTCCAAGATCCAGCCCTTCCTGAAGCCCAGTATCATTCCTCTGGACTTACAATCAGATTCCCTTTTTTCCTTTGGGGGGGAGGGCAACAGAGACAGAAAGACCAGAAGGGAGAGAGATGAGAAGCATCAACTCAAGTTGCTGCACCTTAGTTGTTCATTGATTGCTTTCTAATATGTGCCTTGACCGGGGGGCTACAGCAGAGCCAGTGACCCCTTCTCCTCAAGCCAGTGACCTTGGGCTTAAGCCAGCAACCTTGGGCTTCAAGCCAGCGACAATAAGGTCATGTCCATTATCCAATACTCAAGCTAGTGACCCCCACGCTCAAGTTGGTGAGCATGTGCTTTAGCTGGTGACCTTGGGGTTTCAAACCTGTGACCTCAGTGTCCCAGGCCAATGCTCTATCCACTGTGCCATCCCCTGTCTAGACCAGATTCCCTTTGATGTTCAGGAAATGTGTTGATTTCTTTTTTTTTTTTTTCTTGACAGAGACAGAGAGAGAGGGACAGATAGGAAAGGAGAGAGATGAGAAGCATCAACTCATACTTGCAGCACCTTAGTTGTTCATTGATTGCTTTTTCATATGTGCCTTGACCAAGGGGCTATAGTAGAGCCAGTAACCCCTTGCTCAAGCCAGAGACCTTGGGTTCAAGTTAGTGAGCTGTGCTCAAACCAGATAAGCCCATGCTCAAGCTGGTGACCTTGAGGCCTCAAACCTGGGTCTTCCGCATCCCAGTCCAACACTCTATCCATTGCGCCACCACCTGGTCAGGGTGTGTTGATTTCTGATATTTGCAAATGCAAAGTTTTAACTAAATAAACATGTTTAGGAAATTTCATTTATAGAGCCTCCAAAACTACATCTATCTTTGCATATGTGCTTTAGGATGATTGTGAATGCCTTTCTGCATTGTGTGGATGTGGACTTCTACTAGTTAGGAGATGCCGTAAAAGGTTCACATCCAAAGCGCCATACAGAAGGGAGAGGAAAACCAGGAAGAAAGCAATTATTATCTATGGTCAGGAAGAACTATATAAGACTCTCCCATGTATGAGATGCACCGTAATTTTGGGGCTCGAAATTTGAGAAAAGTGTATTACATAAAGTTAATGAACTCAAGTATTATTCATCATAAGTCCCGGGTTTGATTACCAGTCAGGATACATAGGAAAAGCACTCATCTGCTTCTCCACCCTTCCCCCTCTCCTTCCTCTCTGTCTCTCTCTTCCCCTCCTGCAGCCAAGGCTCCATTGGAGCAAAGTTGGTCCGGGTGCTGAGGATGGGTCCGCCTCAGGCACTAGAATGGCTCCAGCCTCAGTAGAGCAATGCCTCAGTTGGGCAGAGCATCGCCCCCTGGTGAGCATGATTGGTGGATCCCGGTCGGGTGCATGCAGGAGTCTGACTGCCTAACCACTTCTAACTTTGGGAAATACAAAAGAAAAAATCTACTGACTTGTTTTTGTGTTCATGTTGTAGTACAAGCTGAAAGAACATTTTGCAGGCATTTTCTATAAAAAAACAAACAAACAAACCTCTAGCCTCTGGATAGAAAATTCTCTGAGAAATATCTCAGTTTAAGCATAGTGATGGGCACCCTTTCCATACTGGTTCTTCATATAGCAAAATACCTGTATGAATGAGCAATGTTGATATTACTTATACAAAAGATAATGCTTCTAAAGCCATAACAATAATTTCTTAGAAAGAACTTTAAAATAATTCAGATGTATTTGGGAAAGTGCCTAGAATGTAGTAAGCACTAAAAAATGTTTGTTAAAGAAATAAATAAAATAGGCAATTATGCCACTGGGAAAATCCAAAATATCTGCTTAAACAAAACAAAAAAGCAAGCATGTAAGTATAATCCCAACTGCATAGAAAGAGAGAGACATCTAGGTGCATGTGTGCGCAAACTCTAGAGGAGTGTACACAAAAATGGTAACAATGCTTATACCATTGAATTGTGCAATTATATAAATAATCTGTTTTCTTTTATACATTTAATTTTTTATACATTTTTGAGATATTCATTTATAGCTACTTTTTAAAATTTCTAAGTTATTAACATTTTAATTGAATTTGTTGGGGTAACACTGGCTAACATAATTATAAATGTTTCAGATGCCCAGTTCTACAATACATCTTTGTACATTGTATTGTATGTCCAGCCCCCAAGTCGGGGTGGGGGTATCAGGCGATAAATGTGATGCTCACCACCACTTCTAATATCACTTTTCTACAAATGTGAAACTGTTGTTTTCTGTGTTCTTAAAGACATTATTCTATGCAAAAACACACAGACATGTTTAGTATAGCAGTATAGAGTATTTTTTAATTTTTTTAAATAAATTTGCTCCTAGTTCTATAACTGGCTTTCTTAATAATGTATCTTAGACATCATAAAATACTAATACATAAAAATTTACTTCTCTCTTTTTAATTGTTGAATAGTGTTTTTATTTTATTTTATTTATTTATTTTTTACAGAGACAGAGAGAGAGTCAGAGAGAGGGATAGACAGGGACAGACAGACAGGAACGGAGAGAGATGAGAAGCATCAATCATTAGTTTTTCATTGCGCATTGCAACACCTTAGTTATTCATTGATTGCTTTCTCACATGTGCCTTGACCGCGGGCCTTCAGCAGACCGAGCAACCCCTTGCTGGAGCCAGCGACCTTAGTCCAAGCTGGCGAGCCTTCCTCAAACCAGATGAGCCTGCACTGACGCTGGTGACCTCGGGGTCTCGAACCTGGGTCCTTCTGCATCCCAGTTTGATGCTCTATCCACTGCACCACCACCTGGTCAGGCTGAATAGTGTTTTATAGTATGAAATACATTTAACCAAAGAACATTTAGGTTAATGAATGAATGTTAGTGAATATTTAAGTGTTCCCAGGTTTACTGCTATTGCAAACAATGATTTAATGAGCATTTCATGCATATATCCCTGTGCACATGTATATTTTGCATGTGTATATTTCTGATGAATGGTTTCTTAGAAGTTGAATTCCTGGTTAAAGACCATACATGTTCCCTGACCAGGCGGTGGCACAATGGATAGAGCATTGACCTGGGATGCTGAGGAACCAGGTTCAAAACCTCAAGGTCACCACCTTGAGTGCGGGCCCACCTTGTCTGTCTGTCCTTCCCTCTCTCTCTAGCCAAAAATATAAAAATAAATTAAAAGGAAGAAAAAAGAAAAACACAACGAGCAAAGCAATCTTCTTTTTAGAATGGAAATATCTAAAAGCCAGGTTAAACTTTTATTAATTCTTATGATCTACTCAAGTAATAATTACCTACTAGCTAAGCTAACACTTACACAGCACATACTCTGTAACAGGCAATTTTTAGGTGCTTCATATTCATTAATTCAAATCAGAGAAGTACGCACTGTGACAGGTTGGGGCAAAAGTAGATTTACAGTTGTTTGTGTGGAAAATAATACAATAAATAATACATAATAATATAAGAACAAACTGCATTTCTCATACTCACAACTGTAAACCTACTTTTGCTGCACCTGGTATAATTCCCATTTTTACAAATGGGGAAACTGAGGCACATAGAGGTTAGATAACTTGCCCAGTATCACATAGCTAAGTGGCAAAACCAAGGTTTAAACCCAAGCTATCTAGGTGCTTGATTATTGGACTTTATAATAGCAATGAATTAATCTAAATGCTTTGTACACAATGCCTGCTCCTTTTCCCTTAACCCCTTTGCATCATCTCATGAATTTGGTGGTCCTTCGAGGGCAGGAATATAATAAAAAGACAGAGCAGAAGTTAAATGCCTGATTTTGAGACAAGTCTTACTTAAAGCACAATATCCCAGACAATTTCAGTAGCTCAATTTCTATAGAATTCTTTACCCCACAACTTGAGTGTAGAAATGCCATGATAAGCTATTGATGACCTCACTGGCTACGTTTTTTTTTTTTTTTTTTACTTCCATTAAAGGAAAGTAACATATTTCATATTTAGAATCCTCTAGTCTAATAATGTAGACTGCTGAGAAAGAGGGTTATAGGTTTAGTTTTTACAAGCACAGAGTAGTGCAGCTTATACTAATGCCATCAGATAAATGAACACCTACTCTAATATTTCAACAAAACAAAATGAGTCCCATTTGAAGTGTGCCATCTTGCCTATGAAAACTGGGCCCTAACAGGGAAACAGGATCAATCAGGCCCCGGCTGTTTGCTTCGGAGGCTGGATTATTAGATCCAGAAATGAGACTGATCACATCTTTCTTTACCTCATGCAAGAGATACGACCCTGTTCAATTCTTAAAAGATGCAAGTAAGTGAAGGAAATAATGAAATTTGTGCTGAGTGCCACGACTCGAGCTTAATTGGTGGTGTTAAAACAAGAGTAGGAAGATCATATTTTTTCAAGGCTCTAGACTTTAATCTGACATAATGTGGCAATAGAATGCAACCAATGGTGCCAGTGTATCCTTGAAAGTGTATTATTCTCAGCCCTGGCCGGATGGATACTTGGCTGGTTAGAGCATCGTCTCAAAGCACAGAGGTTGCCAGTTCGATCCCTGGTGAGAGCACATACAGGATAAATGTTCCTGTCTCTCTCCCTTTCTCTCTCTAAAATAAATAAAATAAACATTTAAATAGGCACATGATCATGCCTAGCCCCCCCCCAAAAAAAAAAGTGTATCATCTCAGTCTGCAATTCAAACCATTTATCCTGCCTGACTTAACGAGACAGCCTGGTTGACAGCATTCTGTGCGAACAGTCCATTCTTGTGCCCTTTGAAGAGAGTACCTGAGTCCAGGTACTAAATGCAGCCAGGACAGTGATAAATGGCTAACTCGCCTTCTTCTGACGTGAAAGCAGCACTGGTTCAACAGTGTGAAGTGTTGTTTAGCAGAGGAAACAGTGAGTGGTAATGACATGCTGTAAATATGTGCTGGAAAAAATGCAGAGGACAGGTGCAAACAATTTTCTAGGTGGAAAAATCAAATATAGCTGTAATGATATGTGAGAGAGCAGCAGATGTTTCCCAGACAAGTCCCACCTTCATAACGAAAGCTTTCTTTATTTCTTTAAACCACTTCCATTGACCCACAGAAACACTGCTTTGTTTGGGGTTGACTAAAAATGGAGGTAATTAAAGAGTAACACAATATGACATTTTCTTGAAATATGTTTTACTTCTCTACTTGATTTGCTAGCAGAGGGAAAACTGTCCATTCTTTAAGTTCACATGCTAATGTGATTATTTTCTTGCTTGATGACCAAGTGATGAAAAATATCATATAATTTTTATACTAAAACAGTTCTCTGGCCAGAGAGCTCGGTTGGTTAGTATTGTCCCAATGTGCAGAGGTTGTGGGTTGGATCGTAGGTCAGGGAACATACAGGAACAGATCAATGTTTTTCTCTCTCTCCTTTTCCTCTCTCTCAAAAAATAAATAAATAACTTTAATTTTTATTCAAAAATAAAAAATAGTTCTCATGAGATATATACTTACCAAAAATAGTTATTTTATACATATTTAAAATGAACTGACATTCTTATGAGAATAAATGCTATTGAGTCTCATATATCCTCCTATTAGTAAGTACAAGCAAAGGATCTAAGCTCACAGACATAAATTCCCTTATTTGTAGTTCTTTGTGTCTGTTGGAAGGAAGAAAGAACTAAGCGAAATGGAGTGGGTCACCTATGTATGTTATATGTACAACTGCAAAGGTATCGGATTGGTGGATTAGAGGTGCTGGTACTATAATAAGTTACCTTCAAGAGTGGCTATTATGAATGCATGGAAGAAGCCTTCCCAATTTATTGAGACTAGGGAGTTATTATGTCCTTTTTTAAAAAGAAATCATGCAAGAAGAAAAAAATTATAACATGGTTTCTTTTTCCTGTAACAGCACGAGGGTACTATGAACTGGATATTGTGGAGTAATCTAAGGAACTGAGAATATGGGTGAAGATGTGTCAGGATCCGGAGAGATATCCTTGAGTTTTGAATCAGGTGGAAGAACCTAAAACATTAAGAAAGCGATAGAAGTCAGAGCCCTAGCAACAGCTTGGGATGGCGGGGAAGCTGTAACAAGTTGTATTCCTTAACATTTCAGTCATTAACGGGAGACAATGAGCATTCAAAACAGTGGAGTTTTGACTAACTTGGGAAATGCAAATATTTTCTGTACCATCTGTGGACATTATTTGTTAGTTTATTTTTTATTAAAATTGTATCTTGATAAACTTGTATTAACATCTAAGAATGAGAGATTCAGTATGTCTTTTTAATAGGAAAGCCATTCCCAGAAATGCTGACAGAGGAGAGATGTGTGTGTGTGTGTGTCCAGGAGCAGGGGACTGATGGTATGAGTGGAGCAGAGGAAATATTACTCAAAGGCATTTCTGTTTCTTTTTTTAACTAATTGATTGATTAATTAATTAATTTGGGGGGGATAAGCAGGAAGTACCAACTCGTAGTGGTTGCATCTCGAATGGGCCTTGCCTGGGCAAGCACGGGGTTTTGAACTGTTGACCTCAGTGTTCCACGTTAATGCTTTCCCCACTGCGCCACCACAGGCTGGGCCCATTTCAGTTTCATGTGGACCATAACCCACCTCAAATTAGTTTTAAAAGAGCTCAATCTATTGTTTTGTGTAAATGGAAAGTTAGGCAGCACTGATTCCGGACACTTAAAGGATGGCTCTCCCTTTTCGTCCTCCTGATTTCCTGTGTGTGTGCTTTCTCTCCTGGGAAATTCCCTCCTGTGGTAGTGACAGGTATAGGTTCACATCTTTATGTACTGCTCACAAAAATTAGGGGATAATTTAAAATGAATATGAAGCGATAAAAAAAAGAAGCATTTGATTTGTTTTATTAAACAAGTACATCAGAAAAGCAAATGACAGGTAAAAGAAAGTTGTTTGATTATGCAAGTGAGATGCAAAACAAACTTATTTCATTGGAATATTTTATTTCATGTGCTATACAAAAGGCTGAAAATACTGGAGTATCTGCATGTTCCCTGATCCCCTAATTTTTGTGAGCAGTGTATTTCTCTATTGCAGAGATCAAATTTCTTACTCAAGTTTCAGAAGTTCTAGAAATTACCCTCATTGACTGGCTTAGATCACTTGCCAATTCCTGAACTAATTATTTTGGGCAAAGGGACGGAATACGTCTATTGGGAATTCATTGGGAATTCTTGTCATCTTACCACTTCTGTGGTCAGAGAAGTCAACCTGTCCCTGACGAGAAGAGGAATGGGGGCGGGGAGAACCTTGCTGAGCAGACAAAACTGTGGCTAACACCATACACTACCAGCGTGTGTCCGAACTGGTGATGATGTGGGAAGGACACATATGAGTGTGGCAACAAAAACCAGAGTAAAATACTTCAATCTCAATTATCCAAATATATTTCCAATGTAAAAGTATTTTTAAGATAACAGCCTTCTTTCTTTCTCAATTAGTATTTCTCCTGTGTAGTCCTTTGAACAATTGCATTATAATTACTTGGGAATCTTGTTAAAAATAATGGTTTCTTGGGTTCTACTCTAAACCTGTTGAATCAGATCCTACACATAAATTCCTGTTGGCCAGGAATCTATACTTTTAATACTGGGACAAGTTATCTTCTGACTTTGCAAAAATAGCTAGACATACAAATTTTAATATAAAATCTGGTTAACTGTTGGCCAATAATTCAGTTTAAAAAAAAAGAAAAAGCTCTGTGGGTCAAACAAAATACATCTGCAAGCTGTAGGTAGCTTATGGACCTCCATATTGCCACCTTTATATAACTCCATATATATATCAGAATATAGTCATCTTCAATTTACAGTTTATAAAAGCAAAAATGTTAAGTAATTGAATAAGCATCAAAATCAATATCCTATTTCAGCTAAAAGTAGAATATATTTTGTTTTCCATCTTAAGTAAAAACTGCTACTTACCTGAATACAATATCTCTGTATGTGGTTATTTTTCCCCCAAAGCAGTTTGATTGGATTTATCAGATATATTTTAAAGGAAAAATTTTATGTTACACCTCTTTGTTGGCACTCCTGAAAATTTAGTGATAATCTTATAATGCAATATTTTCTAATTTTATATATAATGGAAATCTCAATGTAGCAAAATGCTTATTCCCGAAGGTAGCACTGTGGGAGGTAGATTCAGGGGATTTTTGTCTTGGAAAATTTTTCTATAACAAAAATATGAAATGTCTACTTTTCTAGAAATTTTTCAACTCAACTTGAGCTTTGCAATTAATGTAGGTAATGTTACAGTATTAATTTTATATGTAATTCTTAGTAACATTGCTTTGAGCATCTGTTATATTTCTGGATAAATATTTAATAATTTGCATTCCTGAACAATAGAAGCTGCTTCTGTTCTTAATAGATAATAACTTAGAATGCCAGAAATCTATTATCCAAATAAGGAACCCAGAAATTCAATCGACACTGTTAGCAACTTATGTCCACGTCTGATGCATCACTGCTTGATGCATCACAAACAAAAGACCAAACAAAAGACATCTACAAGCTGTAGGTAGCTTATGGAACTCCATATTGCCACCTTTATATAACTCCATATATATATCAGAATATAGTTATCTTCAATTTACAGTTTATAAAAGCAAAAATGTTAAGTAATTGAATAAGCATCAAAATCAATATCCTATTTCAGCTAAAAGTAGAATATATTTTGTTTTCCATCTTAAGTCAAAACTGCTACTCTCTCTCTCTCTTTTCTTTCTTTCTGAGAGAGAGAGAGAGGGACAGACGGAGGCAGACAGACAGAAAGGGAGAGAAATGAGAAGCATCAACTCATAGTGTGGCACCTTAGTTGTTCATTGATAGCTTTCTCATATGTGCCTTGACTGGGGGGCTGCAGCTGAGCCAGTGACCCCTTGCTCAAGCCAGTGACCTTGAGTTCAAGCCAGTGACCTTGAGTTCAAGCCAGTGACCTTGGACTCAAGTTAGTGACCATGGGCTTCAAGCCATTGACATTTGGGCTCAAGCTAGCAACCATGGGGTCGTGTCTACAATCCCACACTCAGGCTGGAGACCCCGTGCTCAAGCCAGCAACCTTCAGGTTTTGAACCTGGGTCCTCAGCATTCCAGGCCAATGCTCTATCCACTGCGCTACCACCTGGACAGGCTCTTTTGATTAATTACTGTGTTGCTCTCATACTATTTTTCCTGATAGATAGAGGTGGACCTGTTTGTCCCACTGCTTCTTTTTTTAATTAAAATTAAATGTATTATATATATATATATATATATATATATATGTTTGGTGAATATTCCTAATTGATAACTTATTTTTCATAAGTTTTCTTCTTAGTTTTTAAAAATATTCTCTCTTATGAACAAATAAATTTATATAAGTCTTAAAATCTGAAAAATTATAATGTCTTGTACAATTTTGTATTTGGATGGGAGACAGCTTTGAGTCAACAAGTATGAAAATAAAATATAATGAGCTAACCTTTAAGTTCAAATTAGAGCATTCACTCTGAGCCATATTTTAAGAGATGTGAAAAAATATTATTTTAAAAATGAATAACAGTAATGCAATGCAATCAATGGCAACAATAAAGTATAATTGGCTAATCAAAGTGGAGACTTTTGATTGTTTTTATGCAAAGCCAGATGTAGCAAATTAATATACTTGCAAACGAAGCAACAATTTCTTTTTAAAAATTCTTTTAATTTTTAATCTATTGTGTTGACTTGGTTTGAAGCGTCCCACTCAAAATAATACCTCTACACCCTCCATAGTGCCCCTGCCCCCTGAAAGTGTCCTTCTACTCTCTCTTGCCCCCTCCCCCTTCCTCCAGCCTACTTTCTCTCTGACTATTGCTACCCTGTTGTCTGTATCTATGTGTTATGTATATAAGTTTATTGGCTAATCCTGTCACCTTCCTTGATCCCGTTTCCTCTTCCCCCTTCCTTCTCACAGCGGTCTATCTACTCCCTGTGACCCTGCTGCCTCTGTTTCTGTTTTGTTTCTTAGCTTATTTTGTTCATTAGCGTCCACATATAAGTGAGATCATGTGGTACTTGTCTTTCTCTGTCTGGCTTATTTCACTTAGAATAATAATTTCCAGGTCTATACCTGCTATTGGAAAAGGTAAGATTTTCTACTTTTTTATGGCCACGTAGTATTCTGTTGTGTAACTATACAACAACGTTTTTATCCACTCACCTACCTATGGACACTTGGGCTGTTTCCAGAACTTAGCTATTGCAAACAATGCTTTAAGGAACATGGGGGAGACACTACTCCCAGGAAGAAATACAAATGGCCAACAGATATATGAAAAGATGCTCAGCTTCATTAGTTATTAGAGAAATGCAAATCAAAACTACAATGAGATACCACCTCACCCCTGTTAGATTAGCTATTATCAACAAGACGGGTAATAACAAATGTTGGAGAGGCTGTGGAGAAAAAGGAACCCTCATACACTGTTGGTGGGAATGTAAAGTAGTACAACCACTATGGAGGAAAGTATGGTGGTTCCTCAAAAAACTGCAAATAGAACTACCTTATGACCCAGCAATCCCTCTACTGGGTATATACCCCAAAACCTCAGAATCATTGATACGTAAAGACACATGTAGCCCCATGTTCATAGCAGCACTGTTCACAGTGGCCAAGACATGGAAAAAACCAAAAAACCCTTCAGTAGAAGATTGGATAAAGAAGATGTGGCACATATACACTATGGAATACTACTCAGCCATAAGAAATGATGACATTAGATCATTTATAGCAAAATGGTGGGATCTTGATAACATTATACGGAGTGAAATAAGTAAATCAGAAAAAAACAAGAACTACATGATTCCATACATTGGTGGAACATAAAAATGAGACTAAGAGACATGGACAAGAGTGTGGTGGTTACCAGGGGTGGGGGTAGGGAGGACGCAGGAGGGAGGGAGGGAGAGATTTAGGGGGAGGGGGAGGGGCACAGAGAAAACTAGATAGAGGGTGACGGAGGACAATCTGACTCTGGGCGAGGGGTATGCAACATAATTTAATGACAAGATAACCTAGACATGTTTTCTTTGAATATATGTACCCTGAACTATTAATGTCATCCCATTAACATTAATAAAAATTTATTAAAAAAAAAAAAAAAGAAAAAAAAAAAGGAACATGGGGGAGCATATCCTCTTTTGAATTAGTGTTAGGATTGTTAGGATATATTCCTAGAAATGGGATACAAAAGGCAGTTCCACTTTTAATTTTTTGAGGAAACCCCATACTGTTTCCCACAGTGGCTGCACTAGTCTGCATTCCCACCAGCAGTGCAGGAGGGTTTCCTTTTCTCCGCACCCTTGCCAGCACTTGTTTTGTGTTTATTGGTTAATGAAAGCCAATCAAGCAGATGTGAGGTGGTATCTCCTTGTGGTTTTAATTTGCATTTCTCTGATGTTTAGTAATGTTGTGCATTTTTTCATATGCCTATTGGCCATCTGTATGCCCTCTTTGGAGTAGTGTTTATTCAGGACTTAGGCCATCTTTTAGTTGGATTGTTTACCTTCCTGGTGTTGAGTTTTATATGTTCTTTATAAATTATGGGTATTAACACTATCAGACATACTGACGAATATATTCTCCCATAGAGTGGATTGTCTTTTGATTTTGTTAATGATGTCTTTTGCTGTGCAAAAACTTTTCAGTTTCCTATCGTTCCCATTGTTAATTTGTCTTTTATTTCCATTGCCTGAGGAGATATATATGCAAAAATATCTCTACAAGAGATGTCTGAGAGTCTACTATTTTTTCTTCTAGGATTTTTTATTGTTTCATGACTTACATTAAAGTTTTATCCATTTTGAGTTTATTTTTGTAAGTGATGTGACTTGGTGGTCTAGTTTCACTTTTTGCATGTACCTATCCAATTCTCCCAACACCATTTAGTAAAGGGACTGTCTTTAATCCACTGTATATACTTGCCTCCTTTATCAAATAATAATTGATCATTACTGCATTGGTTTATTTCTAGGTTCTCTGTTCTATTCCATTGATCTGTATGTATGCCTGTTCTTATGCCAGTACCAGGCTGTTTTGATTACAATGACCTTTTAGTGTAGCTTGATAGGAAGTGTGATACCTTCCACTTTGTTCTTCATTTTCAGGATTGCTGAGGCTATTCTGGTTCTTTCTTGGTTCCAGATAAATTTTTGGAATATTTTCTAGGTCTGGGAAGTATGCCATTATTAATTTTGATAGGAATTGCACTGAATCTATAGATTGCTTTGTGTTGTATGGGCATTTTAATGATGTTAATTATTCTTATCTATGAACACGGTATATGCTTCCACTTGTTTACATCTTTCTTGATTTCTCTTTTCAATGTCTTATAATTTTCTGACAAGTCCTTTACTTCCTTTGTTAAATTTATTCCTAAGTACTTTATTTTTTGTTTTTGTTGTTGCAGTAGTAAATGGGTTTGTTTCCTTAATTTTTCTTTCTGACAGTTCATTATTGGATTATAAAATATGCCACTGATTTCTGATTATTAATTTTATATCCTGCCACCTTGCTGAATTCATTTATCAGGTCTTGTAGTTTTTTGGCTGAGTCTTTAGGGTTATCTATATACAGTATCATGTCATCAGCAAATAATGACAGATTACTTCTTTTTTTTTTTTTTTCCAATTTGGATGCCTTTTATTTCTTTTTCTTGGCTGATTGCTGTGGTTAGGACTTCCAGTGCTATGTTGAATAAAAGTTGTAAAATAGGATACCCCTGCCTTGTTCATTAAGGAGATTGCTTTTAGTTTTTGCCCATTGAGTATGATGTTGGCTGTGGGTTTGTCATAGATGGCCTTTATCATGTTGAGGTATGTTCCCTGTATTTGCACTTTGCTGAGAGTTTTGATCATAAATGAGTGTTGGATTTTATCAAATACTTTTTCTGCATCTATTGATATGATCATGTGATTTTTGTCCTTCATTTTGTTTATGTGATGAATCACATTCATTGATTTGCAAATATTGTACCAGCCTTGCCTCCCAAGAATAAATCCTACTTGATCATGGTGTATAATATTTTTGATGTATTGTGGGATCCAGTTTGCTTATATTTGTTGAGAATTTTAGCATCAATGTTCATCAGTGATGTTGGCCTATAGTTTTCTTTCTTGTAGTATCTTTATCTGGTTTTGGAATTAGGATAATGTATGCCTGATAAAAGGATCTTGGAAGTCTTTCCTCCTCTTGAATTGTTTGGAATATCTTGAGAAGAATAGGTATTAGTTCTTCTTTGAGTGTTTGGTAGAATTCACCTGTGAAACCATCTGGCCTGGGACTTTTCTTTACTGGGAGTTTTTTTGATAATTCTTTCAAATTCATTTGTTGTAATTGGTCTGCTCACATTTTCTGATTCTTCCAGATTCAGTTTGGGAAGATTATATATTTCTAGGAATTTATCCATTTCACCCAGGTAGTCTAATTTTTGACATAGCTTTTCATAGTATTTTATTATAATCTTTTGTATGTTCTGTGATGTTAGTTATTACTTCTTCTTTTTCATTTCTGATTTTATTTATGTTTAGAAGATATCAATTAAGTTCAGTTGCTCTAGTGAGCATTTAAGGCCATTGTTTCTTATTGATTGATTGATTGTGTTTACATAGATTCTAGTATCTCCTGGAATGCATCCCCCTCCCCCATATTCCCCTCAACGTCTCACTTACCCCCTCCCAACAGCTCCTTCCCCCCTTCCTTTTAGGTTTAATTCTATTCCTCAGTTTACATTGTTCCTTGGATTCCTCAAATGAGTGAGGTCATATGATATTTTTCTTTCCCTGCCTGGTTTATTTAACTTAACATAATAGTTTCCAGGTCCATCCATGTTGTTGCAAAAGGTAATATTTCTTTCTTTTTCATGGCCCCATAATATTTCATCATATATATGTACCACGGCTTTTTTATTAAAGATTTTATTTATCCATTTTTATTGGAGAGAGATAGAGGAAAGAGATAGAGAGAACAGGGGGAGGAGCAGGAAGCATCAATTCCCATATGTGCCCAACCAGGCAAGCCCAGAGTTTTGAACCGGCAACCTCAGCATTCCAGGTTGACACTTTATCCACTGCACCACCACAGGTCAGGCTGTGCTTTTTAATCCACTCGTCCAATGACATACACTTGGGCTATTTCCAGATCTTTGCTATTGTGAACAATGCTGCCATAAACATGGGGGTGCATTTCTTTTTTTGAGTCAGTGCTATGGTGTTCTTGGGTTATATTTCTAAAAGTGGGATGGCTGGGTCAAAAGGCTTCCATTTTTAATTTTTTGAGGAATCTCCATACTGTTTTCCACAGTGGCTGTACCAGTCTACATTTCCACCAGCAATGCAGGAGGGTTCCCCTTTCTCCACATCCTCGCCAGCACCTATCATGTGTTGTTATGTTGATGAGTGCCATTCCGACTGGTGTGAGGTGATATCTCATTGTGGTTTTAACTTGCATTTCTCTAATGATTAGTGATGTTGAACATTTTTTCATTTGTTTATTGGCCATCTGTATGTCCTCTTTGGAGAAGTGTCTGTTCATTTCTTTTTCCCATTTTTTTTGATTGGATTGTTTGTCTTCCTGGTATTGAGTTTTACAAGTTCTTTATAAATTTTGGTTATTAACCCCTTATCAGATGTATTGTTGAATATGTTATCCCATTGTGTGGTTTGTCTTTTTATTCTGTTCTTATTGTCTTTAGCTGTGCAAAAACTTTTTAGTTTGATGAAGTCCCATTTATTTATCCTGCCTTTTATTTCCCTTGCCCGAGGAGATAAATCAGCAAATATATTGCTGCGAGAGATGTCGGAGAGCTTACTGCCTATGTTTTCTTCTGAGATGTGTATGGTTTCAAAACTTACATTTAATTCTTTTATCCATTTTGAGTTTATTTTTGTGACTGGTGTAAGTTTGTGGTCTAATTTCATGTTTTTGAAGGTAGCTGTCCAATTTCCCCAACACCATTTGTTGAAGAGGCTGTCTTTACTCCATTGTATGCTCTTGCCTCCTTTGTCAAATATCAGTTGTCCATAGAGCTGTGGGTTTATTTCTGGGTTCTCTGTTCTGTTCCATTGATCTATATGCTTGTTCTTATGCTTGTACAAAGCTGTTTTGAGTATAATGGCCTTGTAGTATAACTGGTGTGATACCTCCCACTTTATTCTTCTTTTTCAAGATTGCTGAGGCTATTCGTGTTCTTTTTTGGTTCCATATAAATTTTTGGAATATGTGTTCTATATTTTTGAAGTATGTCATTGGTATTTTAATTGGCATTACATTGAATTTATCAATTGCTTTGGGTAATATTGACATTTTAATGATGTTTATTCTTCCTAACCATGAACATGGTATATGTTTCCACTTGTTTGTGTCTTTCTTGATTTCTTTTATCAATGTTTTATAATTTTCCGAGTACAAATCTTTAACCTCCTTGGTTAAATTTACTCCTAGGTTATTATTATTATTTTTTTGCAATAGTGAAGGGGATTGTTTCCTTAATTTCTCTTTCTGACAGTTCATTGTCGCTGTATAAAAATGCCTCTGATTTCTGTTTATTAATTTTACTCCCTGCCACCTTACTGAATTCATTTATCAGGTCCAGTAGTTTTTTGACTGAGACTTTAGGGTTTTCTATATACAGTATCATATCATCTGCAAATAATGGTAGTTTTACTTCTTGTTTTCCAGTTTGAATGCCTTTTATTTCTTCTTCTTGTCTGATTGCTGTAGTTGGGACTTCCAGTACTATGTTGAATAAGAGTGATGAAAAGGGCATCCTTGCCTTGTTCCTGATCTTAAGGAGATTGCTTTTAATTTTCGTACATTGAGTATGATGTTGGCTGTGGGTTTGTCATAGATGGCCTGTATCATGTTGAAATATGTTTCCTGTATTCCCACTTTGCTGAGCATTTTGATCATAAATGGGTGCTAGATTTTATCAAATGCTTTTTCTGCACTTATTGATATTATCATGTGGTTTTTCTCCTTACTTTTGTTTATATGATGAATCACATTGATTGATTTATGAATATTGTACCATCCTTGCCTTCCCAGAATGAATCCCACTTGATCATGATGTACAGTGGTACCTTGATATATGAACAGACCAACATACGAATTTTTTAAGATATGATCTACGACTTGGTTCGTATTTTTGTTCGAGATCTGAGCAAAATTCCTAGATACGAGTCGTGATTCGGGAAGCTGCCACTAGTTCGCGTGTTTGGGCACAGGTCCAGTATCGGCAGTTTGATATATGAGTTGACGGACTTACAAGCTCAGTTACAGAACAAATTAAATTTGTATCTCAAGGTACCACTGTATTATTTTTTTTCATGTATTTCTGGATCCGGTTTGCTAATATTTTGTTGAGTATTTTAGCATCTAAATTCATCAGGGATACTGGCCTATAATTTTCTTTCTTTGTGTTGTCTTTGCCTGGTTTTGGAATCGGAATTATGCTCACCTCATAAAAGGAGCTTGGAAGTCTTCCTTCCTCTTAAATTTTTTGAAATAGCTTGAGAAGGATAGGAGTTAGTTCTTCTTTGAATATTTGGTAGAATTCACCAGTGAAGCCATCAGGCCCAGGACTTTTGTTTGTTGGTAGTTTTTTGATAACTGTTTTGATCTCATTTGTTGTAATTGGTCTCTTTAGGTTTTCTGATTCTTCCAGATTGATTTTTGGAAGATTATATGTTTCAAGGCATTTGTCTATTTCACCTAGGTTGTTTAATTTTTTGGCATACAGTGCTTCATGGTATTTTCTTGCAATATTTTGTATTTCTGTTGTGTCAGTTGTTATTTCTCCACTCTCATTTCTAATTTTATTTATTTGAGTCCTCTTTTTTTTTTCTTGGTGAGTCTGGTTAAAGGTTCATCAATCTTGTTTTCCCTTTGAAAGAACTAGCTCTTCGTTTCATTGATCCTCTGTATTGTTTCTTTAGCCCAGGGGTGGGGAAAGTTTTTGACTGAGAAAGCCATGAATGCCACATATTTTAAAACGTAATTCCGTGAGAGCAGTACAACGACCCATGTATACTACGCATTATCCAATAAAAATTTGGCGTTGTCCCAGAGGACAGCTGTAATTGACTCCACCCACCTGCAACCATGAACATGAGTGGTAGGAAATGAATGGATTGTAATACATGAGAATGTTTTATATTTTTAACATTATTTTTTTATTAAAGATTTTTCTGTGAGCCAGATGCAGCCATCAAAAGAGCCACATCTAGCTCACGAGCTATAGGTTTCTGACCCCTGCTTTAGCCTCTGTCATTTATTTCCACTCGGATCTTTATTATTTCCTTCTTTCTACTACCTCTGGGCTTTACTTGCTGTTCTTTTTCTAGTTCTCTTAGATGCAGGGTTAAGTTGTTTATTTGAGCTTTTTCTAGCTTCTTAAGGTATGCCTGTAGTGCTATGGACTTCCCTCTCAGTACTGCTTTTGCTATGTCCCATATATTTTGAGTTGTTGTATGCTCATTATCGTTCGTTTCTAGGAATTTTTTTTATTTCTTCTTTGATATCATTGTTAACACATTCGTTAGTTAATAACATGCTACTTAGTTTCCATGTTTTTGAGTATTTTTCAGTTTTTCTGTTGTGGCTGATTTCTAGTTTCATGCCATTGTGGTCAGAGAAAATGTTTGATATGATTTCAATCTTCTTAAATTTGTTGAGACCGCTTTTGTGCCCTAACATGTGGTCTATCCTAGAAAATATACCATGAACACTTGAAAAGAATGTATATTCTGCTGCTTTAGGGTGAAATGTTCTGAAGATATCTATTAAATCTAGTTGATCTAGTGTTTCTTTTAAGTCTGCTGTTTCTTTGTTAATTTTTTTTCTCCATATCTATCTATTGATGTTAGTGGGGTATTGAAGTCCCCTACTATTATATTATTGCTGTTGATCTTACCCTTTATATCTGTCAAAGTCTGCTTTATATATTTAGGTGCTCCTATATTAGGTGTGTAGATATTTATAATGTTTATATCTTCCTGTTGGATTGCTCCCTTTATCATTATGTAGTGACCTTCTTTATCTCTTACTATAGCCTTTGTTTTAAAGTCCATTTTTTCAGATATAAGTATTGCTACCCCAGCTTATTTTTTCATTTCCATTTGCATGATATATTTTTTCCATTCTTTTACCTTTAATCTATGTGTATCTTTTGTTTTGAGATGTATCTCTTGTAGACAGCATACGTATGTGTCCTGTTTTCTTATCCATGCAGCTACCCTATGTCTTTTTTTTTTTTTCATTTTTCCGAAGCTGGAAACAGGGAGGCAGTCAGACAGACTCCCGCATGGGCCCAACCGGGATCCACCCGGCATGCTCACCAGGGGCGATGTTCTGCCTCTCTGGAGCATCGCTCTGTTGCATCCAGAGCCATTCTAGCGCCTGAGGCAGAGGCCACAGAGCCATCCCCAGCGCCCGGGCCATCTTTGCTCCAATGGAGCCTTGGCTGCGGGAGGGGAAGAGAGAGACAGAGAGGAAAGAGGGGGGGAGGGGTGGAGAAGCAGATGGGTGCTTCTCCTGTGTGCCCTGGCCGGGAATCGAACCCGGGACTCCTGCACACCAGGCCGATGCTCTACCGCTGAGCCAACCAGCCAGGGCCTATCCTATGTCTTTTAAGTAGAGCATTAAACCATTTACATTTAAGGTTATTATTGATATGTAATTGTTTATTGCCATTTTATTCATTAAAGCTGTATTCCTCTTTTTCTATATTCTTTTCCCCCTTTGTTCTGTTTACTACAGGCCCCTTAACATCTTGCAGCATTGGTTTGGTTGTAATGAATTCCTTGAGTTTTTTTTTTTTTTTGTCTGGGAAGCTTTTTATTTCTCCTTCAATTTTAAACAATTACCTTGCAGGATAAAATAGTCTTTTTTGTAGGATCTTGTTTTGCATTACTTTGAATATTTGTTGCCATTCCCTTCTGGCCTCAAGTGTTTCTGTTGAGAAGTATGATGTCATCCTTATGGGGGCTCCTTTGTAGGTGATAGCCTTTTTTTCTCTAGCAGTTTTTAATATTTTCTCTTTTTTTCTTAGCTTTGGTATTTTAATTATGATGTGTCTTGGTGTGGATTACTTTGGGTTTCTCTTTAATGGAGTTCTCTGTGCTTCTTGAACTTGTGTGACTTTTTTCTGCATCAGTTTGAGAAAGTTTTCATCTACGATTTGATTGAACAAGGTCTCTATCCCTGTTGTTTCTCTTCTTCTTCAGGAACCCCTATGATTTGGATGTTGTTTCTCTTTAGGTAGTCACAGAGCTGTCTTAGAGTTTCCTCATATTTTTTTATTCTGTTTTCTTTTTGCTGCTCGCTTCCATGTTTTTGTTTATCTTGTCTTCTAAATCGCTGATTCAGTCCTCTGCTTCATCCATCCTGCTTTTAATTGCTTCTAGTATAGTCTTCATTTCTGATATTGTATTTATCATTTATGACTGGTTCTTCTTTATTATTTCAATTTCCTTTTTGATACTTTATCATCTCTTTATTTATGTGCTCAGTGTGACCATCCATTGTTGTTCTAAGATCTTTCAGCATTCTAATAATCGTTATTTTAAACTCTGCATCTGGTAGTTTGCTTATTTCCATCTCACTCAGTTCATTTTTCTGAGGGTTTCTCTTGTTGATTCATTTGGATTACACTTCTCTGTCTTCCCATTTTGTCTGTGTTGCCCTGGACTTCCCTGGCCAGGGTCTGGTGCAGATTTGTGGGGTTACTACCTATGAGTGGTTTTTATCTACCTTTTGGGAGCTACAGGTTTTCCAGATCTTGTGGCTGCCTCTGCTGGGTCCAGGTGCCATTGTAAATATCAGCTGCACTCCTAGGCTAGCTTTTATCTACTCTTGGCCTGGGGGAAGTTCCTTTAAAAGTTCAAGTTCCTCTAAAGTCTGCTTTCTGCAATCTGCTACTTGTTGGGCTCAGTACTGTAATTCAGTGATTAGGTATGGTATTAGATGTGGCCTACTCCTTAGTCACAGGTATCTCTCTATCCATACATTTTATTTACTTATTTTATTTTGTTTTTTTATTCTTTTTCAGCACTCGGTAAGATGTAGTCTCAGGGGTCCAGTGGGTGTGGCTCCTGTGCTCCCGTTTTGTGGTCTATCTACCAGGCCACTGCCGCTTTTGCTGTCCAGGGCTTTTGGGCTCAGGTGCTACTGGCTCCAGCCCACCTCTGTGACCACCGCTGCCCTGGTTGGGCTCATGCATGTCCATGGACCCATTTGCAAGGCCATTGTTTCTTTATTGGATTTCTGTCTGGAGGATTTATCTATTGATGTCAGTGGGGTGTTAAATCCCCTACTATTACTGTATTGCTGTTGATCTCTCCCTTTATGTCCATCAAAATCTGCTTCATACATTTAAGTGCTTCTATATGAAGTGCATAAATATTTACAATGTTTATATCCTCATGTATGATCACTCCTGTTATCATTATATAGTGACCTTTGTCTTTTCCTATACACTTTGTTTTAAAGGCTATTTTGTCAGATATAAAACTTGCTACACCAGCTTTTTAAATTTCTATTTGCACTGGATATTTTTTTCCATCCTTTCACTTTCATCCTGTGTGTATCTTTTCTTCTGAGGTGGGTCTCTTGTAGACAGCATATATATGGGTCATGTTTTCATATCCATGCAGCTACCCTATGTCTTTTGATTGGAGCATTTAATCCATTTACATTTAAGGTTATTATTGATAGGTACTTATCTGGTGCCATTTTATGCTTTAAACCTATAATCCTCTTTTTCTTAAATTTTTTTCTTTCTTTTCTTATAGCAAGCCCTTTAGCATTTCTTACAATACTAATTTTGTGATAATGAACTCCTTGAACCTTTTTTGTTTGCTTGGTTTTGGCCTGGGAAGCTGTGTATTTCTCCTTCAATTTTAAATGATAGCATTGCTGGATAGAGTAGTCTTGGCTGTAGGTTCTTGTTTTTCATCACTTTGGATATTTCTTGCAAATTCTTTCTGGCCTAAAGTGTTTCTGTTGAGAAGTCAGATGACAGTTTTGTGGGGGCTACATTGTATGTAATTGTTTGTCTCTTGCAGTTTTTTAGATTCTTTCCTCGTCTCCCTTCTTTGGCATTTTTATTATGCTGTGTCTTGATGTGGGCCTCTTTGGGTTCATCTTGAATGGGTCTCTCTGTTCTTCCTGAACTTGTGATTTTTCCTTCACCAGGTTAGGGAAGGTTTCAGCTATGGTTTCTTCCAACAAGTTCTTTAGTTCTTCTTTTCTCTTCTCTTTCAGGAACACCTATTATGCGGATGTTTTTCTTACAGCAACTCCATAAAATTGTCAAAATTTTATAAGATTTTCCTCCACTTTTCAGCTGCTCCACCTCCTATTGTAGAAAGACTGCAGAGTGAGCTCATACTGGCCTCACCTGACCAAGACCCCAGAGGCTGCAAGCTTGGAACAGTAGGGCAACTGAGGTTGGAAGGAAAACATTAGTGGGACCCTGTACTTGTGGGGGGGGGTCTCTTGGTCAGGCACTTGTTGCAGAGAAAGTGGCCCCTACTCCAGAGCCTATTCCCTCAGCCACTGTTGGATACTCCAATTCTATTTCTCCCCAGAGAGGTGAGCAGCAGGTTCAGGTTGGGTGGGGCCCACAGTCCCCTCTGCAGGAGTTCTTCCAGCTGAGGAGTCCCTGGTCTCAGAAGGGAAGATTGAGAGAGTCTTCAACTGGGGCTGATTGTGATCCTTCTCCCAGGAGGTGGCTAATCCCTTCATGTGATCTCAACAGTAGGCTCCAAGGAACTGATACTTTGAATGTCTGAGTTCTAAGCTGGAACTGAGTCCAGTGGGACAGGGTGTCTGGGACTTGGGCTGACTGACTGTGAGGCTCTACTTCATCCAATGTGTGAAAGCTGTTGTGCAGGTGTTGACCATAGGAGGTGGAATTTGCCTCAACTAAGTTTGGTGCCTGATGAGCTCTCCCTTTGGCTATGCTGCTTGTAATGCTGTTTGGATCCTGCTCTGATGTTGTCTGTAACTGGTCACTGGATGTGTGGGTTCTGGGCTGCTTAGGAAGAAACTTAGTTTGGACCAGTGTAAGAGATTGCCCATTACTGGCTGTTAGTTACCTGTTGGAGCTACAAGTGGTCCACAGTTTGTGGCTGCCTCTGCTGGGCTTAGTTGCACATGGAAGGATCAAGCTGCACCTATGCTGGCATTAACCAGCACCAGGCCTGGGGGCAGGTCAGCAAAAGACCAAGGTTTTGTTTCTGTCTTCTGACTGCTTGTTGGGCTCAACCCTTGAAAAAACCTCTGGTAGAGTAGAGGCTGGGGCTATTAATCTCCCCAGAGGGGCTAGGGCCCATTAGGCATCAGGAAAGGTGGTGGGTGTGGCTCCCTCTGCAGAGCTCCAGGTGTCCTGAAATTTTTCTCAGACCTCCGTGGGTGTAGCCTCTAGGAGTTTTGTGGGTGGGGCTTTTGAAACCCAGAGATTTTGTCTGACAACAGCCTGGACAGTTTCTAGTGATTCTTCTGTGAGGGGAACATACCAGCCATATTCTTGGGAAACTGAAGGGAATAGCTCCAGCCTCAAGGCCAAAAAACTAAGTCACTGTCCCCCTCTCCTCAGTCTTTTCAGCCTTCTGGGTCCTGGCCACGGCTCCTTACTTCTCAGCAGGGTCCTGTCTCTATAGGGTGGGGCAGTCATTTTCCCCCAGGCTGATGCCACACAGAGGAGAATGCTCCACCCAAGAAAGATGGTGATTCTGGTATTGGTGAATGACTCAACACAGGGGTCTTGGTGGCTGTCCCACCATCATATCTCCATATCTCTCCCTAGGGCTGCCATTCTCATACTCTCCTCTCAAGAGTCTAGTCTGCTCAGCCCTCCCTCCATCAGAGCCTGAGTAAGTGGCTGTGAATAAGAGTTTTCTGCAATTACCCTTTTAGAGGGTGCCTGCATTTCTGAGAAGGCCTGTCTTTTTCTGGCAGACAGAAACTTTACCTCTTCTCACAGCCAAATGCTATGTGGGCATCTCTTTTTGGCTCTGGTGCTCTAGGTTGGGGAGTCTGGCTTGGCGTTTAGGACCTACACCTCACAGGAAAAACCTCCCTGCTGCTGAGATGTCCCTCTGGAAACATGGCCGCTACTTGCTCCTGGGAGTGGAGGCAGCCCTTTTTCTGCCTCCACCCTTCCTACCAGTCTCGACACGGCTACTTCTTTCTTCTGTGAATCCTTAATTATAAGAGTTTTCTTCATTCAGACTGAGGTTGGTTTTTCAGGATGATTGTTCTTTTTTTATGTGTGTTAGCGGAGGGGAGATAGTGAGGCAGAGTTCCACATGTGTCTGACTGGGATCCACCTAGCAACCCCATCTGGGGCTAATGCTCGAGTAGTGAGCTATTTTTAGCACCTGAGGCTGTCACACTCTGACAAAGCCATCCTCAGTGCCTGGGGTCATGCTTGAACCAATGGAGCTACTGGCTGTGGGAGGGGAAAAGGGAGTGGAAGGGAAGAGGGAGAGGGGGAGAAGCAGATGGTTGCTTGTCCTCTGTGACCTGATTGGGAATCAAACCTGGGATGTTCATATGCCAGCCCAACACTCTATTCACCGAGCCACCAGTTAGGGCCAGGACGATTGTTCTTAAATTTAGTTATAACTCCAATGTAGTCCTGGGAGGAGGTCAGTGGAAAATCTTCCTACTTTGTTGCCCTCTTGGATCCCCTCTCCCACTGATTCTTCACAGGTGCATTACTGGCTTTTCTGTTGAGCTGAAAACTACTATATTGTGAAGACCCATTTATTTTTATATTACAATACATTTAATATATTTTATATTTTTATTTTATTTTATATAAATAATTTTTTTTTACAGAGACAGAGAGAGAGTCAGAGTAAGGGATAGACAGGGACAGACAGACAGGAACAGAGAGATGAGAAGCATCAATCATTAGTTTTTCGTTGTGCATTGAGACACCTTAGTTGTTCATTGATTGCTTTCTCATATGTACCTTGACCACGGGCCTTCAGCAGACCAAGTAACCCCTTGCTTGAGCCAGCGACCTTAAGTCTAACCTGGTGAGCTTTTGCTCAAATCAGATGAGCCCGCGCTCAAGCTGGTGACCATGGGGTCTCAAACCTGGGTCCTCAGCATCCCAGTCGATGCTCTATCCACTGCGCCACCACCTGGTCAGGCTACATAAATAATTTTTAATAGTTATAAGTTTTGGGAGCAACTTGTTGCAGAATAAATCTGGAAAGACAGACAGATGGCAATAACACAAAATAAATAATACCAGGAGTTTTGTGATTTGACTTATTGTACATGACAGATAATTGTAATGATAGTAATTTTTATTACAATCCTTTCTTATCTATTCATAATTATGTGACTATTGATCTTATTTTAATGATCCAAACTTTGCCTTTATAAGTAAGCCCAGAATTCACTAAAAACATGCAAGACAATCTTTAGCCTATATTTTTACTTTTTATAATGATCATTTCAGAAAGTCCTCTCAGTGAATGTATCATGAGCTTAACTCTAAAGTTTGCCATTGAACTTCAACCCATGATTATCTGAAAATGTGCCATATCTATTATGTTGATAGATTTTTCAAGATCTACAAGTAATTCAGTATTTCTTGGAGCTCTCTTCATTGCCATTTTTAGTCGTTCAAGGCTACAAACCTAGCAAGGTGTGAGCATCACATTCTCACTTTCTTCCCTTTGAGATTTCTTACTTTATGATATTGATTCTATAAGCTGAACCCTTAACATTTCTGTCAGGTTTCCCTTTTCAATAAAGATACTTTTTTTTTCCTCATCGGCCACTTCTTTGTCTTCTTACAAGCTGAATATTTTGAATATTAAGGAAAAGGAGTTTTTTCCCACTTCATGAAGTTCCCTACTGCTGGACAATTCTCTTATTTTGATATTTGTGATGAGAGTTTTAAACAAAGGACAAGTTTCATTCCTAGTACTGTTTTGGGATTATATGACAAACAAACAGTAGATATACACCTGCCTCAATGAAGTAAGGGTGGGACTGTGGAAATTTACATCTTTCTTTGTTTTCTCCAAATAAGTAATCCAATATAAAGGTTTCTCTTTCTTTCCTAACCAACAGTTGCTTCAGCAGTAGTTGGCATGAATTGGCATCCTTGCTGACATTTTTAGAGGCATAGCCAAAGGGTAAACAAACCTACAATTTAGCCTAGACTATTTCCTTGAAAGGTGTGCCTAGAAAAGAAGTTCATGATCCATTTTAAAGGAAACACAACACTGAGACCTGTTAGTCCCACATAAACGCTTCTCAATTTCCAAGACAGTTCTCTTGAGGATTACACTCTACACTGCATGAACAATAGATTCTTTCTGAAAGAGTTTAAAATAAAATAAAGTTAAAAGGTTATGTTGGTACTACAAAGATAAAAAAGCTTTGTCTTTGCAGTAGGGTGTATTACCATGCTATACCTGTATGAGGCATATTAATGGAGCAATTCATGTACAAAAATAGCTTTAAAACATGAGGTTCTCTTGTGAAAGGAAGATCATTTTTAAAATATAAGCAGAAAGGATTTTTCAGCGATGAGTTTTTTTTTTCTCGGAGTAATGTTGCATACAAACTGAAGATTGCCTCTTCTATTGAGTTGTATAATGAAAAATCAATCAGTTTAATGGTTGACAAACTTTGACATTCAAATAAAAATGTTACTGGTATTTTCATAAAGACCTGTAGGCAAAACAAGATTCCATGACTTTAATTTATGCAACAGTAAATGTCTTCCAAAACATTGTACAAATGACTGTATAATGAGGCAGTAATAACTGAAGAAAGCAAGGGAGAGGAAACAGAAGCCAAACTTCCCCACCTTTTGCAGATTCCAAAAATGCATTTAAAAAACTGAGCAAGGAAAAAGAAGTCCCTCTGCTCTCTCATTACACCAGAAGATTTTGTTAGGGAAGAAAAATATTCTAAAATATTTGTTATGTCGCCTTGACATTTCTACCCCTCTCCATTCTTCTCTCCCCCCAAAATTAAACTTTATCTCTTACTTGTTGTTTGTCCTTTCTATTCTGTATCTTAGATAAATGCATATGTGATCTTTATAAACCAAGGCTCAAGGCAACAAAAGGAAACATAAAGAACCCTAATTAATAACATATTCAATGCTATTTGTCTCAAATAGAACCAGTTGCTTTAATACTGACAGCATGAACAGTCTTAGCATTTGCTGTATGTGTAGTTTGAATAAGATTTTTCCTATTTTACCCAGTTCTTACATGGAAGTTAAGAATATATACAAGGGAGCCTGAACAGGTGGTGGCACAGTGAATAGAGCATAGGACTGGGACATGGAGGACCCAGGGTTGAAACCCTGAGGTTGCTGGCTTGAGCGGGGGGTCACTGGCTTGAGTGTAGGATCATAGACATGACACCATGGTCACTGGCTTGAGCCCAAAGTTTGCTGGCTTCAGCCCAAGGTCACTGGCTTGAGCAAGGGGTCACTTGCTCTGCTGTTGCCCCCCCCCCCGCCCGGTCAAGGCACATGAGAAGGCAATCAATGAACAACTAAGGAGACTAAGGAGCTACAAGAAAGAGTTGATGCTTCTCTTTTCTTTCCATTCCTGTCTGTCTGTCTCTATCTGTCCCTGTCTCTGTCTCTCTGTGTCTCTGTCACAAAAAATACACACACACACACACACATAAGGTAGAGACTCTAAAGATGTTAATGTCAGCTGCATGAGTAGAGATGAATAGACACAGGGAATGATGGAGAGTGAAAAAATAGTGAGGTACATAGACTTGAGGACTTGATGAATTTGAAGGATTAATGGCGTGGGGTAGTTAAGTAGTTGTGTTGCACAGAGAGGAATAGTGGGTTAGAGTGGGATGCTTGAATTCAGGATTTTGGAAGCAATGTAATGATTGCTGATGGGTAGAGTAGAACCATGGGAATGAGTGGATAAAGTGGAAAGTGGAAGTGAAAAAAAAGTTTTTTCTAGAGATGATCTAATAGAGGTTGTCTCACTGGTTATGCTGATAGTATTCATGAGGGAGATAAGGTAAGACAATAATGTCTCAGGTGCTAAAGATTAAAATGAATGAGGAGGAGTGAACAGCATTTTAGTAGTTAACAATAACAAGGACATGTAGAAGGTAGCATGGCTGTTGGCATAAACTTCATAGAACCTTGGAATTTTAAGGAATAGGGAGGAGAAATCATTCTGAAGTAGCAACATGGAAAGAGAAAGGTATCTACAATATTTCACTTTCAGATTATTGGTTATATGGGCTGTGAAACTGAAAATATTCACTATTTGAAAAGAGTATTCACTACTTTTCAGGGAAAGCAATATCCTCAATGGATGTTGAGGTTTCAGTTAAAGAAAGAAAAAGGATGTTAAAAAGAAATTAAAAACATTGTGAAGAGCAACATTGGCAAAATGGCAGACTAGAAAGTTCTAGCCCATTTTCTGTAATGGAAACTTAAATAAAATAAGAAACAGCTAAAATAAATTTATAGTAGTCTCAGAAAACAATCAAATGGCTGTAGCAAACAAGTGAATGTCCAATGAAGGAAAAGTAAAGGGACTGAAAGAGATATTTTATGCAAATGGAATAAAAAAATGGCTGGTGTAGTAATACTCACATTTGAAAAAACAGACTTTAAAACAAAAGCTTAGTAAAGGATAATAAAAGGGGGGCACTAAATAATGGTAAAGGGAGGAATCCAAAAACAGGTTATAACCCTTGTAAACATTTATGCACCCAAATGTAGGAGTACCTAAATATTTAAGCAAATCTTGATAGACATAAAGGAAGAAATCAACAGCAATATAGTTATAGTAGGGGATTTTAACATCCCATTGACATCAGTGGATATATTTCCCAGTGCATTTATAGCTTATTTTGCTTTATAGTTTTGGGTTTGTTAGAAAATCCAACCTGAATTTCTCAAATTAACAAGAAATGTATAAATACCATTCCCACAAAGTGTCTAACATTTATATAAGCTGACACTGTATATTTATACAGTGTACACATATTTGATCCACTGCATTCAGACAAAGTCTGCTTTAATGAACTCATAAGTTATTGAACTATAAAGTGCTTGATGCATAAATGTTATGCAAAAATTATTGAACTGTTAAAATGAGCTGCAAAATATTGAACTCTCAGAATGAACTGCAAAACTTCACTAATTGCATTTTCTGTTTGATTAGTTTATTTAGTTATATTGAATAGACTTCATTATATTGTTATTCTCAGATATATAAGCTAATAAAACACCCCAAAGAAAACAAGGAAAAGTTTCCTGAAGACAAACAATAATAAAGAACTTTGAGGAATCAAGATGAGAATATCACTGCCTTTTTTCTTATGAAAAATTAGTAAGTAATAGATCTGTTAAAAATTGAGCCAATGGCCTGACCAGGTGGTGGTGCAGTAGATAGAGTGTTGCCCAGGGATGCTGAGGACCCAGGTTCAACCCAAGATTGCTAGATTGAGCATGGGCTCACCAGCTTGAGCGCAGTGTTACCAGCTTGAATGTGGGATCATAGACAGGACCCCATTTCAGAACTAGGAAACAAATACACACACATGTACGTAGGCATGAAGATCTATATCTACATTTATTTTTATACCTACCCATCTATATGTATATGTACCTTGTGTATGTGTCTATATATAATAATATAAACCATAAGTTCATATTGATACCTCCTACTCTAAACCATTTCATTATATAGAATGGAATTTTATTCAGCCTAAAAAAAGAAAAAAAATCTTGCTCTTTGTGATAGCGTGAATAAACCTGGGGACAGTATGCTTAGTGACATAAGCCAGATGTATACAGACACATATTGCATGGTCTCACTTACATGTGAAATCTACAATAGTCCTCTCACTGAAGCAGAGAATAGGCTGGTGGTTGGCAGGGTTTGGGGGTTTTGAAGGAAAGGGGGGATGTTTCTCACAGCATACAAAATTTCAGTTATGCAAGATAAATAATTTATAGAGGTCTAACAAACAATATTTTGATTATAGTTAACAATAATGTTATCTCTATTTTAAATTGTCTAGGACATTTGATCTCAAGAATTACCTTCAAACACATAATAGCAGATGGTAGCTATGTGAGGTGATGGATGTGTTAATTAGCTTGATTGATGATCATGTATACATAAACCAAGTCATAATGGTGTACACATTAAATATATCCAGCTTAAAAGTTTCTCACGGACACGGACAACCGGGTGGTGGTTGCTGGGGAAGGAGGTAGAAGAGGGTAGAGGGGATAAATGGTGATGGATAGAGACCTGCCTTGGGGAGGGAGGGAAGTGAACACACAATGCAGTTATTCCTGATGTGGTGTGGAATTGGGCACCTGAAACCTGTACAATTTTGTTGACCAGTGTCAACCCAACAAATTCATTTTTAAAAAGAATATAATAAATAAAAATTTCAATTATACCTCAATAAAGCTGGGGGGGGTAGAATTGATACTAAAACAAAAACAAATGAACAAACAAAAATGAAAACAGGCTCTGCAATCAAATTGCATGCTTGACCCCTAGTTTCACCAGGTACTGACTGTGTGATTGTAGGCAAGTCACTGAACTTTTCTAAGCCTGTATTGTCATATGTGAAAATGGAAACAATAATAGTATCCATTCCATAGGGTGATTAAGAGAAGTAAATAGAAAACACTTAGTACAGTGTTGAATATAAGGTTAACAACTCAATAAACATTAGCTATTAGCTATTACACATACGAATGAAGGTTATTAACGAGGGATTCAAGCATTTTCTTGTCCCATGCTTACACTCAGCTTAGGCATCAAAGTCAGTGTAAAAGGGAGAGAAAATTCAACAAAAGAATGGAATTAAATTTACATCACCCACACTTCACAAATTGCATTTCAATTCAGATATTTTCGGTTCACCTTACCCTAGTTCGCACATAAACGACATGTGATAGCATACATAGGCCAATATCAGTTTTTCCTTCCCCTGGGGCGAGGTCAGGTTGCTTTCTCAGCAGCAAAACAGAAACCGCTCCTTCTGTGTCACTACTGTGTCGGCAGCAAAATTGAAAGTATTTTTTGTCACCTGAACTGCTGTCAGCAGAAATAAATAGAAAGTGAGGAGCATAATTTCTGCACTAACACAAGTATCAGAATGATTTACCTGTGTGCTTGGCCTCACTTTCATTTCGACTCTCAGACTTTCATTCATCACTATTTTATTTACCCACGCATCTCTCACATGTACCACTGCTGCGATCCCCACTGCCAGACGGCTGTGCTTTGTGCGGGGTGGTCATCAAGGAGAAAGAGAAAGTTACATGATATTGGCATCTGAGCATGGCTCCCAATAACCACATTTTCTAGTGTGAGTCTGCCATAAATAACGGGTCACACTGAAACAAACATTGGTTCCCCTTTGAAGAAATACTGGACACTGACCAAAAAAAGGGAAACCCGATTTAGAACCGTTAAAAATTTAAATCTTAAAAAAAACTGATTAGTTCAATTCTCTGCGCATATGCAGTTTTTGCAAGTGACACACAGTCCAGTGCTTTATAGCCTCCACTGCAGTGACCAAGGGCATGATGTTGCTACCACTTCAGACAAGAATCTCATAGGTTCCTCGACCGGGGCATTCTTCCTAATATCTAGTTTAAATGTGTCTTTCAAAAGAAAAACTCATAGTGAGTTTGAAAAATGTTTAGCTGTTTTCTTGTTAGTCATAATAAATTTGCTTTTAAAAAAATTGTATTAGAAAGGCTGTCTGGCTTTCGGTCAAGATGGTGAAGTCCGTGAATGGTGTCCTCACCTCCTGCGATGGACCACATCAGTTACAACTAAGCTACACAACAACCAGCAAAACCAGAAGGATCCCAGCAAAATAAAATGGTGCCACCAGCAGCCAGATCACAGTAGTAAGAAAGGGTGTGTGTGTGTGAAGATACCCGAGGGCAAGCCCCTCAAACTTCTCAGTGGAAGCCAGCATTGCAGAAATACACACATAGGACCAGAAACCCTCCCCCAGTGTGATAATGTCAGTGCCACCACACCCAAGCCTTATAACATCGCTCAAGGAAAAGTGAAGAAGGAAGTGGGACACTTAACTGACTGTGCTTAAATCCTAAATTGAAAGAGCTTGGTAAAGACCAGGTTACTATTATTATTATTATTATTATTATTATTATTATTATTTTGCAGTAGACAGAAGAAGAGCAGAGTCATGAAAATGAGTCATAGCAAAGGAATTTTGCATACTTAAATTTATGGCTGAAAATCATCAACTGTTAGATTATTGATATTATTACTACTAACGTGGTAGCGGCAGCAACAAGAGAAGTCCCCTCAACATAAAGGTGAAGAAATGCTTCACATGCAACTGAAAGAGATGCCTCACAAAATATACAGTTATCACTGCTGATTTCTGTCAAGAGCTTAACGGACCATGAACATGCACTTGCAACGGTTTCCTTTCAGTTTTGCCCCCTCACCTGGAACATTATCAGCAACGTCAGCTTTTCCCTTTATTTTTTAGGTTACTAGTCACTATCAGGTGTGCATACCTGATATTACAAACAGTTGTGATTATCTAGTCACATATCAACATGCACTTATAAATAATTTATGTCAATGTCATATAATGTAATGATCTCTAAGGCATTAGGTTTGAGTTCTCAACAATATCATAAAATCTATCAATGTTCTTAGTCTTCTTCAGTCTCCTTCCAAGGCATTTTAAGGACTAACAGACCTTCACACTTTGGGCTGTGAAGTCATCTTGGACTTAATCTCAGGCCACAGTCCCAAGCCACTGCAAACTGGATTGGCTTCTACCCAATTCTAGATTATTATTGGCAAAACAACAATCAAAATGGAAAAGAAAATTATATTTTGATTTTCCTAGTATGAATCCGTTTTAAAAATTTTTTAATTTGTAATTAAATTCATACTTAAGACAATAAAAAAATAATACAAATGATAGCTGGATACCTTTTACTCAGATTTATCTATTGTTAATATTTTATCCCTTTTGTATGGGTATGCTCTCTCGCCCAATAGGTAGATAGGTAGATATCTATCTATCTATCTATCTATCTATCTATCTATCTATCTATCTATCTATCTATCTATCTATCTATGTAATTTAATAATTTTTGAGCCATTCAAGGGTAAGTTACATGCATCACGATCATAAAAAATTAATACTGTACTTTTATCTAATGTATCTTTCAAATTCCAATGTTGTCAATTAACCAAATTGACCTTCAAAGCATTGCGTCCATCTGGTTGAGGATACAGTCTTGCATGTAGTACGACATTTTTTTTTTACTTTTGATCATGTAGTCAGGTGTTGCCTGATTTCTCCCTGATATATTTACTGTTTTTTCTCCTTTGTAACTATTAAACAGTCTGGGGAGTCACTTTAAGACCATGCAGCCTGGCCTGTGGTGGCGCAGTGGATAAAGCATCCACCTGGAATGTTGAGGTCGCCAGTTTGAAACCCTGGGTTTGTTTGGTCAAGGCACATATGGGAGTTGATGTTTCCTGCTCCTCCCCCCTTCTCTCTCTCCTTTCTAAAACAAATGAAGTCTTTAAGAAAAGAAGACCATGCAAATATCCTACTCTTCATCATAATTTCTCCAGATGTAGTTTCTTTCCATTGATGATTTTTTTTTTGTAAAACGAAATAATTGTTTTATTTGCGATATAACCCCTTCAAGCTCATTCTATTAATTAAATATTGTTTCAATTGATTGCAATACAGTTTGGATATTTATACGGTATGTAATTATATATTTTTATAACATTTTTATTTTATTCAATTAATTGTGTTTACATATAGTGAAAAAATTCTTATATTTAAAATTTGTCAACTGGACTCAGTTTAGATGATCTCAGTTTTGTTGGCAACATGCAAAGCATCGCAGTCGGGAGCCAGTCGAATGTATGCCTCCTTCTCTCTATCAGGCCTGAGCAGAGCATTGAACTTGGCCACAGCAATGTCATGGAGCGTCTTCACAGCCTGTGTGATCTGGTGCTTGTTGCCTTTGACATTCATAGTGAACACAAGTGTGTTGTTGCCTTCTGTCTTCTTCATGGCTGACTCGGTAGTCGGGGTGACTTGACGATGGCACAGTGGTCAGGCTTGTTTCTCCTGGGGGCAGTATGCCCAGGATATTTGGGCTGCCTTCGGAGCCTTAGTGTCTTGTGCCATCAGTAGGTGGGTGATACATGGATCTATTTTTGCTGCTGGGAATGCCATTCAGCACTGCTTTCTTTGCCTTCCAAGCCTTTCCTTTGGCTAGGGCTTTGGGAGGGGCAGGGACTTCCTTTTTCTCTTTCCAGAACCATTTTCATGAAAAGCATCCATTGATGATTCTTGCATCATCCATACTTTACTCTGATTGTTGTGAAATGATTTGTCAGCTACAGTATTCCTTCTACAGTCAACAGTTAACCCTCAACATGCTACTTTAAGAAAGAGTCCTTAGCCTGACCAGGTGGTGGTGCAGTGAATAGAGTATTGACCTGGGATGATAAGGACCCAGGTTTGAAACCGTGAGGTCACTGGTTTGACCGTGGGGCCGCAGGCTTGAGCACGGGATTATTGACATGACCCTATGGTCGCTGGCTTGAAGCCCAAGGTTGTTGGCTTGAGCCTAAGGTCACTGGCTTGAGCAAGGGGTCACTGGCTTGGCTGGAGCCCTCCAGTCAAGGCACATATGAGAAAGCAATCAGTGAACAACTAAAGTGCTACAACTATGACTTGATGCTTCTCATCTCTTTCCCTCCCTGTCTGTCTGTCCCTGTCTGTCTCTCTTCTCTTCCACGCAAAAAAAAAAATAAAATCCTTATCCCATTTTGTTTATATATTTATTATTTTTAGTGTGGAGTCATGAATTCTATTTTTTCTCAATATTTTACTTAATTACTTAGGTTCTCATATTGTTTAAGGTTTGGCTGGTGGGACCCTTTCAATCATCTTTGTGCTTTCTTTCATCTTGTTGCATTTCAATGATATTCCAATAAGAATGAATCTCTCCCACTAAGTGAGAAGAGATATTAACTTTGAATTTTCCCACTAATTCTTTCTTTTCACTTCCTTACACAGAACTGAATGAGTACCATATCTAATTTGTGGATGCAAGATTGTGTGTGTGAAAATAGACAAAGAGTATCTATCCCACTTTCAGTTTAACTACCCATATAATTGTTTGCATGCTTATTGGATATAATTAAGCATATATATTCACCAATGTACATAATGCAAGACTACATATGCTGAAGTAAGCTATTTCCTGTTTCCTCCAAAGCACACAGGATAAGTTTTAAATACTTGTAAGGAAAGAAGAAAAAGGCAAATGAGAGAATTTAATGTTTAAATATATTTTCTAGTTCAACACTTACACAATGAAATCAAGGAATAACCCAGGTGTTCTGTGGTGCTGCCTGGGGCTCCTGGGGTATCAAGCATAGCCATAATGGAAGAGAAAGACTTGTTACAAGCTAAAGCCTTAGTAAAATAAAGATTCTATGTGATAGACCACTTAGTTATAGCAAACCTTTCTCCCAGAGCAATCTAAAGGGAAGTGAGGATGGTAGCACATCACTTATAGGAGGGCAGGACAACTGTGATTTGGTTGATGAAGTGCCCTAACCATAGCATTTTTGACTCCAAGAACAGTTCATGCTAGAATAACTATCTTTCCTGAAGCTCTGAGAGGCTGAGAAAATGAATATGAGCTCTTTGCCACATAGAGATGAGGATGTTCCATTTCTAAAGAATCATTTTTCTCTGTCTTGGAGGAGAATTGCCAGACTATTCAGAAAGCAATGAAAAAGGGAGGGTTTGAAAGTCGCCTGCCATCATCTTAGAGTTGAGGGCAGGAAATTAAAATTTCAAAGAATTAATGTAGCTGTATGGTTGAGAATGTGCTTCAATAAAAAAAGATTATTGCCATCTGGCCGAGAATAATTTCATTATTAATCTCCCTTTTTCTGATTCAAGACTTCTTGGGTAAAACAATGCAAGATGAAATTCATAGAAAAAAACAAACCAAAAGAAAAAAAAAAGCAAAAAAAAAAAGCCCTGCAACACTTGAAGTGTTGCTTCTCCTGGCCCCAGCATCTGCCTTTGGCCTATGAGAGACAGCAATATCTCTCATGGCAAGTTCACACCTAAAAAGTTACACCCTCTGCAAACCAAATCTGAGAAACCACTTCAGCATTAGTTACGATATTAGATTGTGACATTGCACCTGCTGCAAAGACCCTGAATAATCATAGAACTCTAGTAGCTGGTTCTCTGGAGCTCTGCATGAGAAATATGTTCTACGTTAATTTCCAGAATAAATTATTTTTTTTAGAACAGAAAATCTTCACCCTCATCATTTTCTTCCCTGGAGCATTGATTAAGAAACTGTGCATGCCTGACCAGGCCATGGCGCAATGGATAGAACATTGGCCTGGGACACTCTGAGGACCCAGGTTTGAAACCTTGAGGTCACTGGCTTAAGCACAGGCTCATCTGTTGGAGGGCAGGATCATAGACACAATCTCATGATCTCTCACTTGAGCCCAAAGGTTGATAGCTTGAAGCCCAAGATCTCCGGCTTGAGCAAGGGGTCACTAGTTTGGCTGTAGCGTCCTGGTCAAGCCGCCTATGAGAAGCAATCAAGGAAAAACTAAGGTGCCGCAACTATGAGTTGATTCTACTAATCCAGTGGTAGTCAACCTGGTCCGTACCGCCCACTAGTGGGTGTTCCAGCTTTCATGGTAGGCGGTAGCATAGCAACCCAAGTATAAATAAAAAGAAAGATTTAACTATAAGTTAAATCTGTAAGTTGTTTTATAAAGATTTATTCTGCCAAACTTAGTGAAAATTCAACATAAAGTATTTGATAAGTAATTATTATTATATGCTTTAACTTGCTGTAACTCTGCTTTATAAATTTTATAAAGTAAAGTTACTTCCTTACTTTACTTTATAAATCACCATTACTGTGGACCCAGTGGGTGGTTAGAAAATTTTACTACTAACAGAGATACAAAAGTGGGTGGTAGGTATAAAAAGGTTGACTACCCCTGTTCTAATCTCTCTCCCTGACTGTCCCTCCCCCTCTCTCTTTCCGTCTTTTATCTCAAACAAAATAAATAAGTGAATAAATAAATCTACTTTTGGAGAGGCTTAAGTGGTAGCAAAATATTTAGAGGTATGTAGGTGAAGGGAGAGAGAGGTGATATCTCTGATGGGCCAGTTAAGTGGATGGTGGCATGGGAGTTACCCATGCAATTAAACCCAGTGATTGAGACGGATCTGGAAGTTGCATTGCTGTCATAATGATGATACTGGAAGCCTGGCTTATGTCACCAGGGACGTGAAAGTAAACTTGCTTGAATTTGAAATATAATAATTTTGAGCCAAATTTACAAACTTTAGATATACAGCATTATTGGTCAGAGTGTCACAGATAGCTCTGATTGTCATGCGATCCTGGGGTGAGTGCACCACGTGCCATCATTTTGACAGTGGCAGTGACATCATGCTGTAAATATAAGACCTTTGTGGACTTTGTACTATTATATTTTTGGTAGTCATTTTTAGTATTTTAAACAACTTTGCTAATAATAGTAATACATAACAAATAAAGTTAGAGGACTTATATGTGAAAAGTTTATCAACTTTTGAGCTTTTTCTTTTTTTTGTCACAGAGACAGAGAGAGGGACAGATAGGGACAGACAGACAGAAAGGGAGAGAGATGAGAAGCATCAATTTATAGTTGTGGCACCTTAGTTGTTCACTGATTGCTTTCTCATATGTTCCTTGACCGGGGGCTACAGCAGACCGAGGGACCGGTTGCTCAAGCCAGTGACCTTTGGGCTTAAGCCAGAAACCTTGGGCTTCAAGCCAGTGACTTTTGGGCTCAGGACAGCGACCTTCGGTTTCAAGCCAGTGACCTTTGGGCTCAAGCATGTGAACAAGGAGTCATGTCCATGATCCCACACTCAAGCCAGCGACCCCGCACTCAAGCTGGTGTTTAAAACCTGGGTCTTCCGTGTCCCAGTCTGAGTATCCACTGTGCCACTGTCTGGTCAGGCTTGAGCTTGTTTTTTTTTATAGAGTACAACTTCCTTTGGAATTTTAAAAAAAAATTATTGTAGAATTTGAACAGAAGTCATATTGTTGAAATTCATTCATTATTTTTTACTTTAGAAAGCTATTAACCCCCTGGAAAATATTTAGTAAAACAAGTAATGCTAATTAGAAATAGGTCCAATAGATGGCACATTGAATACTGCAGACTTGGGCAGGAACCCCCCATGACTGGAATATCTCAGATCCAATGGATAACTCAAAGTAAGTAGAGTCTAACAAAGAATAGCCAAATGGTGGCATATTTAGTGCAATTCATGGGTTTGAAGACCTGAGGGCCTCAAAGGCCACAACTTAGCATAGATATTATTTGGCGATCTCATTCAATATCAACGTACTCAGGAGTATTTTGGAGTATATTCTGTTGGAAGGCACTTAGTGATGTGCCCATTTTAATTTTGTGTTAGAAATTATCATTAATATTGTTAATTATGCATTTTACATTGTAGATCATAAACCTTGCAGTAGGCAAGTCTGTATTATTGAGACATCAAAAATAAAAGCCCCTTTGGTATTTATAATGAGAAGATCTTGATAAATTGTATTCACTTTTGCTTTTGATCTGGTCTTGATTTTTTTTCATTTTTTTTTAATTAATTTTACTAGAGTGACATCAATAAATCAGGGTACATATGTTCAAAGAAAACATCTCCAGGTTATCTTGTCATTCAATTATGTTGCATACCTGTCACCCCAAGTAAGATTGTCCTCCGTCACCTTCTATCTAGTTTTCTTTGTGCCCCTCGCCCTCCCCCCTTTCCTCTCCCCCCCAACCACCACACTCTTATCAATGTCTCTTAGTCTCATTTTTATGTCCCTCCTACATATGGAATAATGCAGTTCTTGTTTTTTTCTGATTTACTTATTTCACTTTGTATAATGTTATCAAGATCCCACCATTTTGTTGAAAATAATCCGATGTCATCATTTCTTATGGCTGAGTAGTATTCCATAGTGTATATGTGCCATATCTTCTTTATCCAGTCTTCTATTGAAGTGCTTTTTAGTTGTTTCCATGTCTTGGCCACTGTGAACAATGCTGCAATGAACATGGGGCTGCATGTGCTTTACGTATCAATGTTTCTGAGTTTTTGGGGTATATACCCAGTAGAGGGATTGCTAGGTCATAAGGTAGTTCTATTTTCAGTTTCTTGAGGAACCACCATACTTTCTTCCATAATGGTTGTACTACTTTACATTCCCACCAACAGTGAATGAGGGTTCCTTTGTATGAACAGCCTCTCCAACATTTGCTATTACCTGTCTTGTTAATAATAGCTAATCTAACAGGTGTGAGGTGGTATCTCATTGCAGTTTTGATTTGCATTTCTCTAATAACTAATGAAGATGAGTATCTTTTCATATATCTGTTGGCCATTTGTATTTCTTCCTGGGAGAAGTGTCTGTTCATGTCCTCTTCCCATTTTTTTATTGGATTGTTTGTTTGTTTGTTGTTGAGTTTTATGAGTACTTTGTATATATTTTGGATATTAGGCCCTTATCTGAGCTGTTGTTTGAAAATATTATTTCCCATTTAGTTGGCTGTCTGTTTATTTTCTTGTCAGTTTCCCTTGCTGAGCAAAAACTTTTTAGTCTGATAAAGTCCCATTCATATGTTTTTGCCTTCACTTCCCTTGCCTTTGGAGTCAAATTCATAAAACGCTCTTTAAAACCAAGGTCCATGAGTTTAGAACCTATGTCTTCTTCTATGTACTTTATTGTTCCAGGTCTTATATTTAGGTCTTTGATCCATTTTGAATAAATTTTAGTACAAGGGGACAAACTATAGTCGAGTTTCATTCTTTTGCATGTGGCTTTCCAGTTTTCCCAGCACCATTTGTTGAAGAGGCTTTCTTTTCTCCATTGTGTGTTGTTGGCCCCTTTATCAAAAATTATTTGACTATATATATGTGGTTTTATTTCTGGACTTTCTATTCTGTTCCATTGATCTGATTGTCTATTTTTCTGCCAATACCATGCTGTTTTGATTGTCGTGGCTCTATAATATAGTTTGAAGTCAGGTATTGTAATGCCCCCAGCTTCATTCTTTTTCTTTAGGATTGCTTTGGCTATTCAAGGTTTTTTATAGTTCCATATAAAACTGATGATATTTTTGTTCCATTTATTTAAAAAATGTCATTGGAATTTTGATGGGAATTGCATTAAATTTGTATATTGCTTTGGGTAATATGGCCATCTTGATTATATTTATTCTTCCTATCCAAGAGCAAGGAATATTCTTCCATCTCATTGTATCTTTTTCGATTTCCCTTAACAATGGTTTGTAGTTTTCATTATATAAGTCCTTTACATTTTTTGTTATGTTTATTCCTAGGTATTTTATTTTTTTTTTGTTGCAATCATGAAGGGGATTATTCTTTTGAGTTCATTCTCAAATGTTTCATTGTTGGCATATAGAAAGGCTATGGACTTTTGTATATTAATTTTGTATCCTGCAACCTTACTGTATTGGCTTATTGTTTCTAGTGGTCTTTTTGTAGATTCTTTGGAGTTTTCGATGTATAGGATCATATCATCTGCAAAAAATGATACCTTTATTTCTTCTTTTCTGATATGGATGCCTTTTATTTCTTTGTCTTGTCTGATTGCTGTGGCTAGAACCTCTAGTACCACATTAAATAAGAGTGGAGAGAGTGGACAACCCTGTCTTGTTCCTGATTTAAGGGGGAAAGCCTTCAGTTTTGTGCCATTTAATATGATGTTAGCTGATGGTTTATCATATATGACCTTTATCATGTTGTGATATTTTTCTTCTATACCCATTTTGTTAAGAGTCTTAAACATAAAACTGTGTTGTATTTTATTGAATGCCTTTTCTACATCTATTGATAAGATCATGTGGTTTTTGTTCTTTGTTTTGTTGATATGGTGTATTACGTTAACCGTTTTAAGTATGTTGAACCATCCTTGAGATTCTGAAATGAATCCCACTTGACCATGATGTATTATTTTTTTAATATGTTGTATTAAATTTGATAGTATTTTGTTTAGTATTTTAGCATCTGTATTCATTAGAGATATTGGTCTGTAGTTTTCTTTTTTTGTGCCATCCTTGCCTGGTTTTGGTATGAGGGTTATGTTAGCCTCATAAAATGTGTTTGGAAGTATTGCTTCTTCTTCAATTTTTTGGAAGACTTTCAGTAGAATAGGAACCAAGTCTTCTTTGAATGTTTGATAGAATTCGCTAGTTATAACCGTCTGGGCCTGGACTTTTATTTTTGTGGAGGTTTTTAATAATATTTCTTTTCTACTAATTGGTCTGTTTAGGCTTTCTGCTTCTTCTTGACTCAGTCTAGGAAGGTTGTATTATTCTAGGAATTTATCCATTTCTTCTAGATTGTTGAATTTAGTGGCATAAAGTTTTTCATAGTATTCTACAATAATTCTTTGTATATCTATGATGTCTATGGTAATTTCTCCTCTTTCATTTTGGATTTTGTTTAAATGAGGCCTTTCTCTTTTTTTCCTTGGTAAGTCTTGCCAAGGGTTTTTCAATTTTGTTGATCTTTTCAAAGAACCAGCTCCTTGTTCTATTAATTTTTTCTATCGTTTTTCTGTTCTCTATTTCATTTATTTCTGCTCTGATTTTTATTATCTCCTTTCTTCGGCTGGTTTTGGGTTGTCTTTGTTCTTCTTTTTCCAGTTCCTTAAGGTGTGAAGTTAAGTGGTTCACTTGGGCTCTCTCTTGTTTGTTCATATATGCCTGAAGTGATATGAACTTCCCTCTTATCACTGCTTTTGCTGCATTCCATAGATTCTGATATGTCATATTGTCATTTTCATTTGTCTGTATACATCTTTTGATCTCTGCGCTTATTTCTTCTTTGACCCATTCATTTTTTAAAAGTATGTTTTTCAGTTTCCACATTTTTTTTTTTTTTCTTTTTTGCAGTTGAATTCTAGTTTCAAGGCTTTATGATCAGAAAATATGCTTGGTACAACTTCGATTTTTCTGAATTTGCTGATGTTGTTTTTGTGGCCCAACATATGGTCAGTTCTTGAGAATGACCCATGTACACTGGAGAAAAATGTATACTCTGTCACTTTGGGATGAAATGTCCTGTAGATGTCTATCATATCCAGGTGCTCTAGTGTTTTGTTTAAGGCCAATATATCTTTATTGATTCTCTGTTTGGATGACCGATCTAGAGTCGTCAGTGGTGTATTGAGGTCTCCAAATATGATTGTATTTTTTTGAAGATTTATTTTTTTATTATTATTATTATTTTTTATAAATCAAGATATTGATACATATATTCAAAGATAACATGTCCAGGTTATCTTGTCGTTCAGTTATGTTGCATACCCATCACCGAAAGTAAGATTGTCCTCTGTCACCTTCTATCTAGTTTTCTTTGTGCTCCTCCCTCTCCCCCTTTCCCTCTCACTCTTCCCCCTCCCCCCGTAACCACCACACTCTTATCAATGTCTCTTAGTCTCACTTTTATGTCCCATCTACGTATGGAATAAAAGAAAGTATGGTGGTTCCTCAAAAGACTGAAAATAGAACTACCTTATGACCCAGCAATCCCCTCTACTGGGTATATACCCCAAAAACCCAGAAACATTGATACGTAAAGGCTCATGCAGCCCCATGTTCATTGCAGCATTGTTCACAGTGGCAAGGACATGGAAACAACCAAAAAGCCCATCAATAGATGACTGGATAAAGAAGATGTGGCACATATACACTATAGAATACTACTCAGCCATAAGAAATGATGACATCGGATCATTTACAGCAAAATGATTGTATTTTTGTCAGTTTTTGTTTTAAGGTCAATAAGTAGCTGTCTTATATATTTTGGTGCTCCTTGGTTTGGTGCATATATATTAAAAGTTGTTTTGTGTTCTTGATTCAGTGTCCCCTTAATCATTGTGAAATGACCATTTTTGTTTTTGAGCACTTTTGCTGTCTTGTAGTCAGCATTATCAGTTATGAGTATTGCTATGCCTGCTTTTTTTTTTTGCATGTTATTTGCTTGGAGTATTGTTTTCCAGCCTTTCACTTTTAATTTGTTTTAACCTTGTTGCTTAGATGAGTTTCCTGTAGGCACATACAGTTGGATTTTCTTTTTTAATCCATTCTACTACTCTGTGCCTTTTTATTGGTGAGTTTAATCCATTTACATTTAGTGTAATTATTGACACTTGTGAGTTCCCTATTGCCATTTTATACATTGCTTTCTGTTAGTTTTGTGCCTTGTTTGATTATTCTCTTTCATTTTTCTATTGTTTTTGTTTGGTTGTATTCCATACATCTTTCCTCTGTTGCTATCTTTTTTAAATCATGTGCTTCTGTGGTGGTTTTTTTCAATGGTGGTTACCATTAAGTAATGAAAAGGGTTCCTACCCTGTTCATTGTAGTGCACTATCTTGTGAGTACTTTTGCACTCCTTTGCTACTGTTAATCTCTGTCTTCTCCCCCTTTTTTTGTTGTTGTTGTCACAGTTTAAATTTGCTTTTATTGTGTTCTTGGTGGAGCTTTTACTTGTGGTTTTGTTTTGTTTTGTTCTTTTTATCTAGTTAGAAAACCCCCTTTAATAATTCCTGGAGTGGGGGTTTTCTGATGATAAATTCCCTCATCTTTTCTGTATCTGTGAATGTTTTTATTTCCCCTTCATATTTGAAGGATAGCTTTGATGGGTATAGTATTCATGGCTGAAAGTTCCTCTATTTCAGGACTTTAAATATTGGGGTCCACTCTCTTCTTGCTTGTAGAGTTTCTGTTGAGAAATGTGATGATAATCTAATTGTCCTTCCTATATATGTTGTATTCTTCTTTTTCCCCGGCTGCCTTGAGAATTTTTTCTTTGTCGTTGGTTTGTGCCAATTTCATTATGATGTGCCTTGGAGTAGGTTTGTTGGGGTTAAGAAAACTCAGAGTTCTGTTTGCATCTTGAATTTGAGGCTTTAGTTCTTTCCACAGGCTTTGGAAGTTCTCATCTATTATTTGCTTGAATATGTTCTCCATTCCATTTTCTCTCTCTTCTCCCTGTGATATACCTATTATTCTTACGTTATTCTTTTTGATGGAGTTAGACAATTCCTGTAGGGCTTTCTCATTTTTTAAAAATTTTGAGTCTCTTTCTTCTTCTCTCTGTTGTGCCTCAAGTTGCTTGTCTTCTATTTCACTAATCCTACCTTCTATCTGGCTTGTTCTATTAGCTTAGCTTGTTACCTTGTTTTTCAGCTCGTGAATTGAGTTTTTCATCTCTGTTTGATTTGTTTTTATAGTTTCAATTTCCTTGGTAATATATTCTTTGTGTTCATTGAGTTGTTTTTTGAGCTCCCTAAATTACCTTTCTGTGTTTTCTTGTATATCTCTGAGTATTTTTAGGATTTCTATTTTAAATTCTCTGTCGTTTAACTCCAAGATTTCCAATATATTAAATTTTTTCTCCATAGATTTTTTCTCATCTATCTGTGCTACCTCTCTTTTTTTTGTATCCATGATATTCGATTTTCTTTTCCTTAATGGTATCTGAGAGTGGTTTTGTTGATAGTATTAATGAGAATTAATGGAGAATTAAAAGTTAAAAAATAAATATAAAAAAGAATAAAAAATAATTATTATTTCCCCCCACTTTTTTTTCCTCTCCTCTCCTCTCCCCTCCTTCTTGAGAAAATCTTGTGGTGAACTGTGAATTATATTGTGCTAAATAGAACAAAAACTGCCTATAACGGAGGGCCTGAGTTGGGGACAAGTGATAAAGGGGCAAAAAAAAGGGGGTATGGACCCACAAAATGCAAAAAAGGGAAAAATTTTGGTCAACAATAAAATGATTTGCTTTTAGGTGATGGTTGACTAAGAGATATGATGAGAGGAATAAGAGGGAAACAGGAAAAAGGGGAGAAAATTAAAAAATTACTATTGTATTTAGTGGAGCAAGAACTAGATAAAATGGAATGCCAGGCTTGGGAGCACTGCTAGTGAGTTAAACAAGTGAAGTAAAAAAAACCCAAAGCACCACAATGAAATATTTGAGTCCCAGATAAAATAATTTGTTCATGATAGAGAATTGAGTGAGAAGAAAAGTAAAGGAGAAAAGAAGAAACTAATATAGAGGGAGAAAAAAAAGTTAGAGGAAAACACAAAAAGAAGAAAAAAGAATAAAAGGAGAGATAGAGAGAGAGAGAGAGAGAGAGAGAGAGAGAGAGTTAAGGGTTTTGGAGTGCAATCCTCATAGAGAGAAAGGAAGAAGAAAGAAAAGATAATGGGAGATGTAACACTTATGGGTAGTGTAGTTCAAGGAGAGGAGAGAGTAAGACCGGCAGAGAATTAAAGCACCAAATTGGAAGAGGAAGAAAATAATCAAGACAAGAATATTAGAGAAACAAACAAACAAATATACTAAAATGGGATAGGTTATAAAGTCTGTGGATTATTCTTGATTTTGAGAGGTTATCTTCTTGCTTTTTGTTTTCTCTCCCTCTTCCTGGTCAGTGACTCTGTACCCTGAGTTCTGCCCCTGTGGCACGCTTAGGTAGAGGTTTGCAGTTGATAAGTCTCTATGGTGATGTCATATATTGGGCTTCAGTCTCGTTGGCAGTCAAGGCTCATTAGCATTTGCAGGCCCCACCAATGAGAGAGTCCGTGTTCCCGGAGCCTCTCTCCTAGTCTTTCCTTCCTGAATTAGTAGCCTGATGATCCAGCTATGGGGTTGCTGCTGCCTCTGCCTGGAGAGTAAGAGGCTCAAAGAGCTGGCAAATGTCTACTCTATTCCCACTCAGCGCAGGGCTCTGAGTAAGGCTCAGTCAGTCAGAGCCCCTAGCATAATCAGGGGGGCTTCGTCCCACACAAAGACCTCTGAGTCTGCCCCTCTGTCCGGAAACATGGGTGCCCACTCCCAGGGGAATCTCTCGCCCACTATCTGCGCTCGCAGACCAGGATATCCAGCGAGCTGCCTCTCACTCCCGGTGAGGTGCCCTGCCCGCATGTAAAAGTTCAAGTGTAGCGAATCTCGCTCCCACTCCCTCCCCTTGTGCTGCTTTTCAGGGAGCAGGGTCGACCCCAAGACTCTGGTTTCAGCCCTCACAAGGGCCTCTGACTCTGCCCCTCTGTCTGGTAACACAGGCGCCCACTCCTGGGGGAACCTCTCGCCCACTATCCGTGCTCCCCGACCAGGAAATCAGGCCGGCTGCCTCTCCCTCCGGGTGTAGCACCCCACCTGCACGGAAAAGTATGAGCGTAGGAAATTTCGCTCCTGCTCCTTCCCCATGCGCTGCTTTTTGGGGCACAGGGGTGACACCGAGATTCCGGTTTCAGCCCCCACAAAGGCCTCTGACTCTGCCCCTCTGTCCGGTAACACAGGCGCCCACTCCCATGGCTCTAGGAGGAATCTCTCGCCCACTATCTGCACGCGCTGACCAGGAGATCTGGGTGGATGGCTGTCCCAAGTGCCTTTCTTTGTCTGGGTTTGGCGCGAGCGTTAGCTTGTGTTGACTGGGCTGCCACAAGCACAGTTTTCCCTCGGCTTGGATGTCCGTGCCACAGCCTGGTTCGGATGTTTGTGCCACAGTCTGGTTCTATTCACACTCTATGCCCGCCTTAGTTCCTATACTCTCAGTTCCCAGTGAAAGCAACCCTTATTTAGGTTAGTGAGGAAGGCGGAGTGTTTCTTCCTCCTTATTTACTTCAGGGTTGATTATATATTTAGTCAGTTTTTCACTCTATCATACCTTCGCGTTTAGTGTGGAACTTCTGGAGGCTCCAAGGATAGATTTTCCTGTCTCTGGTTGAAGTTGTTGTTGAATTTTTGGGGAGATTTATCGGTATCACTCCTTACAGTGCCGTTTCTCTGATGTCTTGGTCTTGATTCCTAATGTAGAAATGTTATTGAGTCCTTTGTTCAAGATCCTAGAATTTTGTATTTTGTCAGATGGTACACTGAAGTATGAATCCTTTTTCACTGTGTATTAGGATGTTATTAGGCAATAGATTTGTAATGCTCTTTGCATATGTAACCAACCCATTAGCACAGCTCAGGAGTCAGTAAAAGTCAATCTATTCCAGCCCTGCCAGTGGCTGATGGCTCCAGGGGATGAATGTCTTCCTCTCACACCACTCTCTTGGTCAAGACACTGAAGACAAGAAGAAACCATTTCCCCCTGCGAAGAAAAATGTCCAACGTGCATGGGCAGCTTTATCATAGAATGTGTCATTTTTATTTTAGCCAGGCTTCTGTGGCTTTGCCACGTGGGTGGGGCACTGCCTTCATGACTCCAGGCATAATGGACAGCTGGGTCCAAAGGGTCACTGGTGTAGGACCAGACATCATCAGTGTCCAAAAATCTCAAGGGGTAGTTTTGGCACCAGAAGTCCATGGACAAACAATGATGATCCCGATTAGTCCAGGAACTCCAAGAAGCATGAGTCAGGGTGGCTAACTAAGGCTTTATCTAGAAAGAGTTAATATTAATATTATATTAATATTAATAAATGTTAATATTAAAGGCAGTGTTTGCTGCATAGTAGAACTTTGTGGGCTTGTTGGGGAGGCAGGCCTCATTTAAAATGAGCAGACATATGAGTAATGAAATTTGTATATGGAAATATTTTACCTCAGATATCCAAACAGGCCCAAGAAATGTTATTAAAAAGCTCTTTCATTAGTATTTGGATGTCTACATAAAGAGTGTTACCAATAGGCCCTGGCTGGTTGGCTCAGTGGTGGAGCGTCAGCCTGGCATGCAGGAGTCCCGGGTTTGATTCCCAGCCAGGGCACACAGGAGAGGTGCCCATCTGCTTCTCCACCCCTCCCCCTCCTTCTTCTCTGTCTCTCTCTTCCTCTTCAGCAGCCAAGGCTCCACTGGAGCAAAGTTTGCCCGGGCACTGAGGATGGCTCTGTGGCCTCTGCCTCAGGCACTAGAATGGCTCTGATTACGGCAGAGCAATGCCCCAAGATGGGCAGAGCATTGTCCCCTGGTGGGCATGCCAGGTGGATCCCGGTCAGGCACATGCGGGAGTCTGTCTGACTGCCTCCCCTTTTCCAGATTTGGAAAAATACAAAAAAACAAACAAACAAAAAACAAAACAAACAAACAAAAAAGAGTGTTACCAATAATATGTCATGCCTGACTTGTGAGGGTAACTGGATGTGATTAAATTCTTGTCTACATAGTCCGTATGTGGTGGCTGGATCTTTCAGGTATCTTGGGGAGCCAAGGAAGGGTGTACTGTGTCACTTTAAAGAGAAATGCAAATCGAGGCTGGGAGGCACTAAATAGAACACGTGGGCCAGATCTATGATAAAGTATTGTTCAGAAGCCTATAGAATAAAATTTATTTCCACAATGTTTGGAATTTGAGCTGTACAGGTGGCACTATGATGTGAGGCATCATAAGAATTCAGAGTCAGGTTCCATTCATTTTTTTTTTTAATAATAATTTTATTTTTTTAATGGGGTGACATCAATAAATCAGGATACATATATTCAAAGATAACAAGTCCAGGTTATCTTGTCGTTCAATTATGTTGCATACCCATCACCCAAAGTCAGATTGTCCTCTGTCACCTTCTATCTTGTTTTCTTTGTGCCCCTCCCCACCCCCTTTCCCTCTCCCATTCCCCCCTCCCCCCCGTAACCACCACACTCTTATCAATGTCTCTTAGTTTCACTATTATGTCCCACCTACGTATGGAATAATACAGTTCCTGGTTTTTTCTGATTTACTTATTTCGCTTCGTATCATGTTATCAAGATCCCACCATTTTGCTGTAAATGTTCCGATGTCATCATTTCTTATGGCTGAGTAGTATTCCATAGTGTATATGTGCCACATCTTCTTTATCCAGTCATCTATTGATGGGCTTTTTGGTTGTTTCCATGTCCTGGCCACTGTGAACAATGCTGCAATAAACATGGGACTGCATGTGTCTTTACGTATCAATGTTTCTGAGTTTTTGGGATATATACCCAGTAGAGGGATTGCTGGGTCATAAGGTAGTTCTATTTTCAGTTTTTTGAGGAACCACCATACTTTCTTCCATAATGGTTGTACTATTTTACATTCCCACCAACAGTGTATGAGGGTTCCTTTTTCTCCACAGCCTCTCCAACATTTGCTATTACCTGTCTTGCTAATAACAGCTAACCATTCATTTTTTAAAAGATTTTATTTATTGATTTTAGAAAGGAGAGAGAGAGAGAGAGAGAGAGAGAGAGAGAGAGAGAGAAGGGGGAAGAACAGGAAGCATCAACTTCTAATAGTTGCTTCTCGTATGGGCCTTTTCCGTGCAAGGTTTGGGTTTGAACCAGCAGCCCCAGCATTCCAGGTTGACACTTTATCTACTGCGACACCACAGGCCAGGCAGTTTCCATTAATTTTTATTTTGTCTTAATACAGGTCAAATGGAACTTGCAAAAAGGAAAAATAATTGGAATGAGTATTCCCTCTAAGAAATATTATAAACTAGTTTTTTATTCGCTAACATTTATTTATTAGTTGAAATTGCTGACTGCTATAGCAAATGTGTAAGATTTCATTTAGTGGTGTTCACCATTATGACTAAAGATTCACTTGTAAGTAACATAATCAGTTATTCTCTCTTTCATTTATTATGCAAGCTTGTAATAAACTTTGAATTTTAGTCTAAGGACTGATTTGCTAGAACAAATTTTGTGTCATTATGACCATTTCTTTCTTTGCTCCTAGTGGTTTTTTCTCTACCTTTTTTTCCAGTGAGAGAGAGAGAGAGAGAGAGAGAGAGAGAGAGAGACAGACAGAGAGACAGGAAAGGAGAGAGATGAGAAGCATCAGTCCATAGTTGTGGCACCTTAGTTGTTGATTGATTGCTTTCTCATAGTGCCTTGACCAGGGGGCTCCAGCTGAGCCAGCTTGCTCAAGCTAGTGACCGTGGGGTCATGTTTGTGATCCCAAGTTCAGCCCAGCAACCCTGCGCTTGAGCTGGCAACCTTGGGGTTTTGAACCTCAGACTTCAGTATCCCAGCTCAATGCTTTATCCACTGTGCCACCACCTGCTCAGGTGGTTTCTTCTTTACCTTTGGCAATTTAGGATATTTCAGGGGGATTTTTAATGTAATTTGATTTAATTCTTTTTCTTCTCTGAGCAGTCGCAATGTAGATCAGAATATTGCAACAGAACTGAAAAGAACTTCAGAAACGTAAGTACACTTGACCTGGCAGGGCTCTAATGAACCATCTGCAACTAGAGGCATGGGGCTCTCAATGCCACACAGTAACTCTGCCTCACAAAAGTGACCACCAAGGGGTTCCTAGCCTTGTTACAGGCCATGTTCTGAAAAATCTGAGGTCAGTGCCTGGCCAAGAGACTGGTCTGTGGCTCCAGTCTCTCCAAAAAAAGGAGATGGCACCTCTTAGTTTGTGGTCGGGTGTCAGTCTCCTTGGCCTCTATTCCCTTTTATGCTCCACAAACCCTGTGCAGTGTTGGGTTCCTCAGAAGTTTCCCCACCTTAATGTGCTAAACTTGAGGAAAAGTCTGGGAAGTACGAAGCAGACCAAAGCTGCAGCCCTCAGGGTGTTAAAACTACACATTTCCGTCAGTCCTAAACGAATCAGGGCCATACTGTGTTCTGCCCCCAACTGGGATGATGCTTCTCTCCATCAGGTGCATTGCACTCTATTGCCTGAGCACCAACATGGCTCTACTTAAGCTCCAAACCTCAAAAAGCTTCTTTGGCCTGGAGGGTAGAGCTTCCCTCTCCCTACGGCTTAAACATGACATGAATTCAGCGTGGAGAGTAATCATCCTGCATTCCCCTCTGTGTTTGTCTCCTCTTACCTCCACTCAGCAAACCCTTCAAACAGGCATCCTTTCCCAAGCTCTTTCCTAATTCAGAAAAGATAATCAGTGCATCCGAGAGCCCAGGCTGTATTGTTTAGGCTCAGCCAGGGTCCCTAATGATAGTCAAGAGTAATTAATTTTAATGAATTGATTTCTCCAGAATACCACAAGATGAAGTGCCCTTCTTATTGCATCATGTCAGGGATTCATGATAGTAACACATTCTAATCAAGTTATTACTGATGATAGTAACCTTCATAACTTGGTTGAGGTAGTCTCCCAGGTTTATCCACTATAAAATTATTATAGTTTTTTTTCATACTCTTTTATTAAAAGAAAGTTTCTAAGTCCAGTAAATGATACTCAAAGTCTTTGGATTAAACCTCCTTGGAAGGAGGCATATTAAGGACTTTGTGGACATATATTAATATCATCAAAGCATTTAGTAAGTGTTTTGGGAGAGATACTTTGAGGTTATGCAACTATTCAAGTTCTTTTTTTTTTTTTTTTGTATTTTTCTGAAGCTGGAAACGGGGAGAGACAGTCAGATAGACTCCCGCATGCGCCCGACCGGGATCCACCACGCACGCCCACCAGGGGCGACGCTCTGCCCCTCCGGGGCGTCGCTCTGCCACAACCAGAGACACTCTAGCGCCTGGGGCAGAGGCCAAGGAGCCATCCCAGCGCTCGGGCCATCTTTGCTCCAATGGAGCCTTGGCTGCGGGAGGGGAAGAGAGAGACAGAGAGGAAGGGGGGGGTGGAGAAGCAAATGGGCGCTTCTCCTATGTGCCCTGGCCGGGAATCAAACCCGGGTCCCCTGCACGCCAGGCCGATGCTCTACCGTTGAGCTAACTGGCCAGGGCCTCAAGTTCTTCTTTAAAAATCCATAACCCTAGTCTTGCCTGACCAGGCGGTGGTGCAGTGGATAGAGCATTGGACTGGGATGCGGAGGACTCAGGTTCAAAATCCCGAGGTCGCCAGCTTGAGCGCGGGCTCATCTGGTTTGAGCAAGGCTCACCAGCTTGGACCCAAGGTCACTGGCTTGAACAAGGGCTCACTTGGTCTACTGTAGCCCCCCGGTCAAGGCACATATGAGAAAGCAATCAATGAACAACTAAGGTGTCACAACAAAGAATTGGTGCTTCTCATCTCTCTGCCTTCTGATATGTTGTTCCTGTCTGTCCTTCTCTCTGTCTCTGTGTCACAAAAAAAAAAAAAAAAAAAAAAAAAAAAAAAGGAATCCACAACCCCAGTCTAAATATGAGAAAAACTCAGATAAACCCAAATCAAGGAACATTCCACAAAATATCAGACCAGTGTTCTTCAAAAGTGTCAAGTTCATGAGAAACAAGGAGAGACTGAAAAACCGTTACAGACTGAAAGAGACTAAGGAGATATGATGCCTGAATCCTGGAGCAGAAAGAGAGCAGAAGAGGGAAAACTGATACAATTCAAATAACATCTGTAGCTTACTTAATAATGCTGTAGTAATTTTCATTTCTTAGTTTTGATAAATGTGATGGATAACACAATATTAGGGGAAGCTCAGTGAAAGGTATACAGAAATTCTCTGTAATATCTTTGTAACTTATCTGTAAATCTACCTTGTTTCAAAATAAAAAATATAGAAATATTATGATAAAATGTTCATATGTGTTGCTAAGGAAGGGTCATAGGAGTGACTGATAGAAATAGTATTCTTACTTCTGCTACAGTTTAGATACCCGAGGCTGATAGCCAGGAAAAAACCAACCAAACAGAAAGTTCTAGGAGCCTATAAATCCTGCGAGAACTAGGCACTGTGAAGATTTGATCAGGTGAATTTTCTCTTGGTGTCATCAATCCTAAAATTATATTAGTGATACCTATTTATTAAGTTTCAGGTTTAAATCCCAGTGAAGAGAGAGTATGCGAGTACTATCCACAACAGACATGACCGTAATGCTTCCCTATACCTGGCGACATCCGGAACATAGCCCTGCTCCTTAGAGATCAAGAATAGACTTGGAATTCAGAGAAAGGTACAAAACATTACATTTTTGCCTTGCCTTTTTTAATTTTAAAATTTTATATAGAAAATTAAATTTATAGAGGTGACATTGATCAATAAGAGTACATAGGTTTCAGGTGAACATCTCTATAGCATTTGAACTGTTGATTGTGTTGTGTGCCTATCCCCCCCAAATCATTTTCCACCACCATATATTTGTCCCTCTTTACTCTCCTCCACCCCACCCCCGTGTTGTCTTTCAATTAATTTAGTGACTTCGTGTGGACAACTGGAATTCCCTTTCCTTTTGGTCTCTCTCCCTCCTCATTTTTTTAATCCTCTTCCTCCGCCAGAGTTCAGTCCTAGTGTCATGGTCCTGGGCACTGTCATTCTTGACTCGTCTTGGGAGGATTTTGGTAGATGATCATAAGCCTATGTCTGGAGAAGTTTAGGTCTTTCACATTCTTTTAGGAACTAGCTAGAGTTCTAGCAAATAAGCTAAAGGGACTGCTTTCCGAAAGGAGGGGTTTCAGATATTATACCTTAACTGTTTGTTACTATGAAATAGTTTTCTGTAATTATATTACACAAAATGGCCACTGCCAACATCTTGACATTTTGATTAATTTCCACTCATTCAATAACCTTTGCATGTATGTGTGTATATAAACACACAAATATATATCTAGACAGAATTCAAAATACTTTTTTCGTTGCTTTCAGTATAAATGCTTTCCAAATATAACCAAGCCTTTTCTTATATCCAGTGCGGTGATTTAATGTTTATTTATCTTCTGTTTCTTATTTTTTATCTACATATAAGTTTTGTAGCCAATTTCTATATTTTTTAAAAGTTCAGTTCTTCAAAAACATTATTATTAGTTAAAGAGTGGCCATCATGGTCTCAAAGATTGCCCATGGCGTGTAGTGCTTTGCTTCTACAATTACTGCTTAAATCTAACCCTGCTGAGCGTTGTAACCATTTGATGGTGAACATGTAAATCTTGCTCCCATTACTATCTAACAAGCACTAGTGAATACTTTTATTGGCCACTCCAAGGACCACTTTCAATACCAGAAGAGACTAAGACCTCTTCATTAACTGATCCTATTCCCGTGGCTCAGATCCCCCTGTTCTAATTAACTGTTGGAAACATCGACAATTCAGAAGCGCTAGATAAATAACCCATTGTTTGCTATGAACACTAACAATTTGCTAAATGTGGTATTTAATATTTTCTGAGATTATCCCTTAATGTAGATATAAAATTTCCAGAAACATTGGAATAATAAAAAAATACAAATACTTTGCAAAACAGTGGAAGAATCAGAGACATAAGAATGTATACACAAAATTGTATATTTCATAGCTTTCTTTATAAGCAGTCATTATGTTAGTACAGAAACCTAGAAATATAGTACCTATAATTGATTTGGTACATGAAAGCATTATCTTTTATTTATTTACAGATATGAAGAGCCAGGAAAATATATCAGGACATTTGTGGAAACGATTTCACCTATTTATTTTTTTCTTTTTGTTTCTGGGGGACATAGAAAAAGGATTTGATACCTGTGGTCACACTTCTGTTTAGTTGCCCTAAAGCCTTTACAACATACTTGATTTTTAAATTGGGTGGGTGGGGTTAAGGAAGAAATTTTCCTTTTAATTAATTAATTAATTAAATTTTTTTGCATGCATGAGAGAGAGAGAGACAGACAGACAGACAAACAGGGACAGACAGGAAGGAAGAGAGATGAGAAGTATCAACTCGTAGTTGTGGCACCTTCATATGTGCCTTGATTGGGGGACTCCAATCCAGCCAGTGACCCCTGGCTTAAACCAATGACCTTTCACTCAAGCCAGTGACCTTTGGGCTCACACCATTGACCAAGGGGTCATGTCTATGATCCCCATGCTCAAACTGGCAACCTCGGGGTTTCAAACCTGGGTCCTCAGTGTCCCAGGTTGACACTCTATCCACTGCATCACCCCCTGGTCAAGCTAAACAGGGACTCTCAAATAGGAACTCTCAGTGAAGATTAAGGCAGATTGTATGTACAGGTGACTAGGAGGATAGAAAGAATGTGTTTTACTAAAGCTTCCAATAGTAATACAAATCCCAATAATGGTTGCCTCTGGTGTAGAGTGAAATTTACTGGAAAGGGGTGTATGGTGATTAAAGTACTTTATCTTGATTTAGATGGTAAGTAAATGTATGTATATAATTGTTAAAACAACTGTACACTTAAGATCTATACATTTTATAGTAAATAAATTATGCCACAATTTTTAAAAAATCAAGAAAGAAGAAGACATAAGATCCAGGAAACAGGATAACATATCCAAACAGTAAAAGAATTTCTTGTGTGATGGGAAAAATGAGCCCCAGGATGGTGTCTGAGCTTCAGGCCCAGGGAGCAGGCAGTTCAGCTTGAGTAAGAAGTCAGTGGTCTCCAGGAGAAAGGTTTACCAGGAAAACTAGAATTTGGGTATTGCTTAATATATTTGACCACTCATCAAATTATATTAATGTGTAACAGACTTGACAAAGCATGAAGAAGTATATAACAATAGTTAAACAGATCACCAAGCAAGTAACAATGTTGAGCAATTACTATCTCTACAGGGATTTATAAAAGACAGGAATCATAGTACATTACTTGGCTTCACAGATAATGCATATATAGCATCTTTTATAATACTATAAACACTGGTTATTGGTTTTTTGAAGTGTGATATAAATGAATTGACAAGATGAGGGCTCAGGAAATGTGGGTATGTGGGAGGATGTTGAAAGGACTAAATTTCACCTATAGTTATAGGACATCTACATTTGTTGAAATGGAAACTTTAAGATATAATATATAATTTATAAATATTAAGTTGGGACACACATACACACACAACTAGAATAGTTGAAAATTGTTTCCTTTGAAAAGCAGAAATTGGGGTTCAGGAAGAGTGGGCAGAGGGTTTTTTATTTTAATTTTTAATACTAATTATGCATATATTTTGAGGTTTAAAATGCAAATTAACTTTAAAAGAAAGGTAACTGTTGTAGGCAGAGTAATGCCCCCAAAGGTGCCCATGCTCTAATCCCTTGAACTTGTAAATTGATTTTGTTACACGGTAAAGGGAAATTAACGCTGTAGGTGGATTTAAGGTTGCCAGTCACTTGACCTTAAAATAAAATATTATTCTGGACAATCTAGGCAGGTACAATATAATTACAAAGATCCTTAAAGTCAAAGAGAGAGGCATGTAAAAGGTCAGAGTAATTTCATATGCAAAGGACTCAGCTGCTGTTCTTGACTTTTTTTTTTTGACAGAGACAGAGAGAGTCAGAGAGAGAGACAGACAGGAAGGAAGGGAGAGAGAAGAGAAGCATCAATTCTTTGTTGTGGCACCTTAGTTGTTCATTGACTGCTTTCTCATATGTGCCTTGACCAGGGGGCTCCAGCTGAGACAGTGACCCCTTGCTCAAACCAGCGACCTTGGGCTTCAAGCCAGTGACCTGTGGGATCAAACCAGCAACCATGGGGTCATGTCTGTGATCCCACGCTCAAGCCAGCAGTCCCGTGCTCAAGCCAGCAACCTTGGGGTTTCAAACCTGGGTCCTCCGTGTTCCAGTCTAACACTCTATCCACTGCGCCACCACCGTCAGGCTATTCTTGACTTTTAAAGATTTTATTCATTTTATAGAGAAGAGAGAGAGAGAAAAGAGGGGAGAGGAGCAGGAAACATCAATTCCCATATGTGCCTTGACCAGGCAAGTAAGTCCAGGGTTTCAAACTGACAACCTCAGTGTTCGAGGTTGACACTTTATCCACTGCACCACCACAGGTCAGGCTGTTCTTGACTTTTAAACATGGAGGAAGGAGCCACCATTCAACAAATGTGGGTGGCCTGTAGAAACTGTAAAAGGCGAGAACATGGAGCCTGCTGATGGGAATGCAACCTGCCGATACCTTGATCTTAGCAGTGAGACCCATGTCAAACTTCTGATCTTTGCAACCACAAGATATTAGTTTATGTTGTTTTAAACCACTACATTTATGGCAAATTTTTGCAGGAGTAAAAGAAAACTAACATAGTTACAAGGTAACAAAAATTCTCGAATAAATATGTTTACTTATGTGTCTATTTTCCTATGTACATTTTTAATTGATCTTGCCTTATCTTGTATGTTTAGGATTAGCTTCCAAACATTATACTGTATTATGCATATGCCATTAAGGAGAACAACACTGACCAAAGCTATTAAGGCAATCATCCATCTATTTCGTAGTGACAATGATATTGTACTCAATAAGAATAATCAACTATGGCATAAAGTTTTGTCAGATTTATAAACAAGATTGTTCCACAATGGTTTCTAATTTATTTAAGCACCTATTAACTAATACCTTAATTCACTAATGGTTTATTCTCTTATATTGGATATATTCTATTATAATGGATGTACTATGAAAGAAGTGATTATTTCTACATGATTAACAAACAAATTTGTTATGATCACTGCTTTTTCATCACTGTTTAGTGCAGTGTCACTGACATATTATTAAAAAAGTAATGAACTACTTTTCTGGACATCAGTGTCAAAAACACTGAAAGGATCATATTATCCTTACGTAAGATCTTCTTTCTCTCCTATGCTTTCCGTTTCAAACATTTTGTAGTAAGGTCTGGAGAAATACACGAAAAAGGCTGTCTAGAAATTCTACATCTAGTCAAGTAGACAAGAGAGATGAAAATACATTGTTTATGGTTCTCTTTTTAAGTATACTTCTCAATAAAAATTAGGGGATATTTCAAAATGAATATGAAGTAATAAAATATCCCCTAATTTTTGTGAGCAGTATGTGATGATTTTCATCTATATTTCTTCAGATACTTCAAATCATTGTTTTATTTCTTGTTGCTAAGAGTCAGTTAATTTGTATATTTTTAATAAACTTTGATGATAAAGTCAAGACATACATTTAGGTTGTTTTTCCATGCCTGGTGAAGGTTTCTAGCAGTGGCCTGCATGGAATGAGGGGTAGAGTGTCTGGAAAGACTAGTAATTGCCTCAAAAGAGGCCTTGTATTTTTATGTTCCTTTTTTTATTATGTGTGTTTGTGAGAGAAAGGGAGAGAGATGAGAAGCATCAACTCATAGTTGTGGCACCTTAGTTGTTCATTGATTGCTTTCTCACATGTGCCTTGACTACGGGGCTTCAGCTGAGCCAGTGACCCCTTACTCAAGCCAGCGACCTTGGGCTCAAGGCAGCGACCATGGGGTCATGACTATGATCCCATGCACAAGCCCAAGACCCCACACTCAAGGCGGTGACCTTGGGGTTTCAATCCTGGGTCCTCACCATCCTAGGCCAATTCTCTATCCACTGCACCACCACCTGCTCAGGATTGATGTTCCCTTTTTTAGAAATGATGGGTGGGTTATATTGTTATTAGTTATTACAGCATAATAGAATTATTATGAGCGTGATATCATGTATTATGATGATATTAGCACAAGAAAGGATCATAAATATCATGCAGTTAGGTGTAAGATGAGTCCTCAAGTCCCTAGTCTTTAGACAAAAATTGAGCAGATATTTTTGGCATTTCTTCAGGATCTTTGACTGGTCACTGAAGGACTTTCTTAGAGTTGGTCTCCAAGGTCCCAAGTTGTTTAGGGCCCTAATGGTCTAGGATAGCTATGGAGTCCTAGATTTCATTCTGGAAACCAGCAGTGAGAACTAACAAGACACTGGCATGAGTACCACAAGGTTTTAGAGGGTTCCCATTAGCCTCATGCTATTTGATGGCAAAGATATACAATCTCCAAGGTCATCAGAAGACCTTTTTTAGCAGGAGGTGGTAAGATCCTACACTAATTAAGAAAAATGTGGCCCCTCCATCTCCAGCCCTGGAAATGAGAGTAATCCTAAAAAGCAACTTGTTGGCCTCCTCAATGAATCCCTTGACAGCACAAAAATAATATACTAGTTAAATTTCAGGTTCTCAGAATGAATCATCTCTATCGTCAGTATTAAGAATCCTTATTTATGATCCCCCAGGTAGCATCCTGGGACTCAACTCAAAAATAATGAGTTTCAGATTTCACTTTCTTTCAGTTTTGTCTAACTGTTCTGCTGTATCCTTTCAAAGACAGGGTGCTATTTTAATTAACTTGAGAATAGCATGGACGTATGTTTATTCCACAGCTCACATTGGTATGAAACTAAACTCTATACGTCTATTGAAATCCATACCAAAATGCATAAAATAGTTCATACTTTGACAGTTAGCTTTGGAAAGGTTGTCTTCTTAGGAACCATCACTGTAATTGATATTCAGATGTGGGTATCAGTTTTAACAGATCAGGAGATAACTCTCATATTTCACAGGACAGCTGTTAAGTAGGACTGTCTCAAATAACCTTCAGTGTAAATATAGTGCTCACAAAAATTAGGGGATATTTCAAAATGAATATGAAGTGATAAAAAAGAGAAGCATTTGATTTTTTTTATTAAACAAGAACATCAGAAAAGCAAACGACAAGTCAAAGAAAGCTGTTCGATTATGCAGATGAGATGCAAAACTAACTTTTATTTCATTGGTGAAAATGCACTATAAAAAAGGCTGAAAGTACTGGAGTATCTGCACGTTCCCTAATTCTCTCATTTTTGTGAGCAGTGTATATAAAAGTGTAGATATTTCTAATGGATTCAAACTTCTGATGTCAAAGTAGAAATTTTAATCATGTTATGACATGCATGAGAACATTTATGTATTTAATTAGTTTGAAAGCAAAAGTTATTTAAAAATGTTACATTTTATGCCATAAATGCTTTCTTTAAAAATGTATCAGTTGTATCTAATTTGGACGTTTTTATATAAAAGAATACATGGTTTCAGTGGAAACTGAACTAAACATACCATTTTAAGATTATTGTGAAGTGAGATTATTCAAGGTTTGAATAAATTCAAATATATGGAGAATTTTTTCAGGACACTATTAGAACAAAATGTTATCATATAGTGATCATATGTTAACAAATTTAGGATAAAAAATTACATAAGTTAAGCATTACTTAGGCACATAAATTTGCTATGTGATTATTCTAGAATAATTGTATTTCAACAGCAATATATTGAATATATATGAAATATTTTCTGTATCTCTTCCTATATTTTTAATTTTTTTACATTTATTGATTTTGGAGAGAGAGCAAGGGAGAAAGAGAGAGACAGGACTATCAATCTGTTCCTGTATGTGCCCTGACTGGAGATCGAACCAGCAACCTCTGAGCTTGCGGATGACGTTCTAACCAACCAAGCTATCTGGCCAGTGCTGTATCTCTTTCTCTAAATTCCAAATAACTTGATCTTATTTCTTCTTGCTTCTAAGACTCTATAATCTTTTTAAGTAAAAATAGCCTACAAAATTTTATTTTTATACTAGTATCATTGCTAAAATTGCTCTACTGTAGACCAGCATTAATCAGGATATATAGATAGCAGGCAAAAAACAAAACAAAATGAGGTTAAAAATAAGATAAATTTGTTGAAAGCTCTTAGAAAGAAGTGGCTATGTTATATACTTTATTATACTCAGAAAAAAAGTCATAAATAAATGTTACTGCATTTTTATAACATTTAGTTTTCCTAATAGCCCTTTGAGGTCAGAATAACATTTATCCTTATTACCCTCAGTTTGCAGATAAGAAAACTCGTTATTTTCAGACACTTACTCTTCCATCTGAATTTTAAAACTTATTTAATTTGGTCTCAAGGAAAGTCACATTCAGATTATGAATGGAATTTAGTTCACTTCAAAATTACTGACTTGCTATTTCTAGTATTAAGAAAGAATACCACTACATAAGTATGTATATATCAGGATATTATATGCAGCCTTACTTTTAATTTTTTTTGTTGATTTTTGAGAGAGAGAACGAGAGGAACATTGATCTGTTCCTGTTTGTGCCTTGACCAGGGATCGAACTGGCAACTTTTGTGCTTGGACCAGTACTCTATCATGAGCTATCTGGCCAAGGCAGGCAGCATGACTTTTAGTAGTACAAAATTTGGAAATGATCTGAGTAGCCATCAATAGGGGAATATATATATATATCCAAACCATAGAATTTTTTTAAATAAAAAATGTGCATTAAGCCTGACCAGGTGGTAGCTAAATAGATAGAATGTTGGACTGGGATGTGGAGGACCCAGGTTCAAAACCCTGAGGTCTCTAACTTGAGTGCAGGCTCATCTGACTTGAGCAAAGTGTTACTGGCTTGAGCATTGGATCATAGACATGACCCCATGGTCACTGACTTGAGCCCAAATGTTGCTAGCTTGAAGCCCAAGGTCACCAGTTTGAGCAAGGGATCACTGGCTCAGCTAGAGCCCCCCGATCAAGGCACATATGAGAAAGCAGTCAGTGAACAGGTGCTGCAGTGAAAGAATTGTTGCTTCTCATCTCTTTCCTTTCCTGTCTGTCTGTCCCTGTCTGCTCCTGTGTGTGTGTGTGTGTCTTGCTAAAAGAGAAAAAAATGTGCAGTATATCTCTATATCTTGACCTGGAGGGATGTCCAAGATATTTTATTAAGTGCAAATGCAATTTAAAGTATAATATGTATAGTATGATTTCATGTTTTTAAGTGAAAGGTGTGGGAAAGTACACACCAGACTGAGGATGTGTGTTATCTCTGTGAAATGCACATGAAGAGGGATTGGGAGAAGATTATTGTTTATGGCTCATATTTCCTTTTTATAAATATTATAATGACCATATGTTATATTTGTAATCAAAAAGGAATAAATAATAATGTCTTTTTAGAAACTAAAACAAACAACAATATATTATAGTAATTTTCTCTAAGTAAAGTATGGTTGTTAATATTTTGCACAGGTTTTTACTTTTGTGAGATGGATAACATTTATTTTATTGAGGAACTAATAACTACCTCACAGGTTGTTGTGAAGATGAAATGAACAATAAACATGAAGCCTGTGTCAGATAGCTGACACTTAATGGTGACAGCTGCTTTGCTCATCAGGTTATTAGTTTAGAAGAGACATAATTCACATTTAGTTACAGAGTAAACAAGGTAGCATTTGAGATGGGCTTTGAAGAATGAGTAAGATTTCCACAGTGAACATGGGGCAATGGGCAGGGATGAGAAGCATAGTATGTATTCAGGGAAATTTATCATGAAAAAATGCGTTGTCAAAAGTTGATATTAAAGAAAAGAGGACGATGGTCACTTGAAAAAATTACTGGGTCCAGAAAATATGTTTCAGGGTAGGGTGAAATCTGAGAAGGTTTGCAGGAAGAAGAGAAGCAGATTGCAGATCAAATTTGAAAATCAATAGCTCATTATTGAAACAAGTTATGGAGGATGCAGGTAGGGATGGAATCAGGACATGAGGGGAGGTATAGCTGTAGCAAAGGCAGGTAAACTTTATTAAAGACAAAATAGAAAGTGCACAAAAAAATTTTTAGATGAATAGAAAAAAAGGATATTTTCAATTGGATTTTTTTCAAGAATAAAGAGGGAAGAAAATAAGAAAGCAAGGGTGAGGTTGGACATTTGGAAGGAAATCAAGAAATCTTGGAACAATCACAATAGAGAAGACCATAAAGAGTTATTAAAGGCACTTAAAGGGACTGGTAATCAGCAGCAAAAGGCTAGCTGAGATCAAAGCACATATTCAGCATGGTTTCGCTCCTTCTTGGCTGAAGCTCTATCACTAAGAAGTAAAAGTGAATGACAACCTTCATTCACAGCTGGGAATTAATGTGGCAGGAGCTGCTCGTGGCCCTGCAATATCCACTCTCCCATTCTCTACAATAGTTGAACCCATGATTTTTAGCTGAACACATGGAAACTCAGAATAAAGCCGCCTTTCCTAGCTTTCTGACAGATGAGATGTGAGTAGAAGTGATGCACATGTTTCAGGTTGTGTGTTTTAAAAAAAGATAGAGATCTTCTCCTTTCTTTTTACCCCTGTCAAGCAAGTATGAGATGGAGTGCAGATACAAGGTGGGTCATTTTGGACTATATGAATGGGAAGAGCATCATAAAAATGAATTCCATAAAGACGGAATTAATTTCAACCCCCCGTGACTTCACAGAGCAAGACATAGTAACTTAAGGGGGTTGATGTCACCAAGGTAACAGTGTGTTTCCTAACTTTGTTCCCCCACCATGAGAACAACTAACAACTATTCAAGAATGAAACACCAATGAGAGCATCATCAAACATGGAGTGAGGTGAAAGTACCCCTGCATTACAGAGACCAAGACAGACGGCACTGGAAGGGGAAGAGAAACTGCTACAAGCTGACGACATTGCTTCTCCTCCAGGCCAGTGCAGCGCCATGTGGAGAAGTCTCCCCTGGGCCTCCGGGTCCTTCAGCGGAAACAGAGAACCCAGGAATGACAAACAGCCTGCCCGGAAGTGCAGGAGCCCCTACTCTGACCGTACCACACTGGGAATTTCATGGGACTCTGTGGGGCTCAATCACTACGAATCTGACTGTGACATAGAAAGGGGGGGTGCTGGCGACAACTAGCACCGAGGTCTCGACAGGCCCAGTTCCTACCTGCGGAGCCCAGGTAGTAATCCCAGCCACAGCTTGGGTCATCGGCTGAAACAAGTCAGTTGCAGGTTTTGAACTGGGAACTTGACAGAATGCAAATCTGCCTGATTCAGATCCTGAAAAGAGGAGTTTTGCCAGCCCCTGGAGCCACACCCAAGCAATGAGCTGAGTCCTAACTGCACACACTGCGGAGTGTCTCCTAGCCATATCTGACCAGAGGGGCTGCCAGGACCCCTGAAAGCTGGTCGGCCCCTGCAGTGCTGCAGCTGAAAAGAAGGTGGGCGGGCCGATCACCCCCAGAGCAACCAACCCCCGTACTAGAAGCGGACAGTTTCCCTGCTCTGCACGGACAGGGGGATTGATTAATGGCCAAGGCTGAGGATAGCTCCCAGCCCTTCCCAACCGAAGAGCCTGTTGGGCAAACTGAGAGTTGCTTAGTGCTCCTCCTACCCTCCCCACACAGGCCGGGAAGCTGAGACACAGCCCTGCTCACTGTGGCTCCTGCCCCCATCTAACCAGAAGGCCGAGAAGAGCACCTGGAAGCAGTGCAGCCCTGTGGCACTGAAACTGAGAGAAAGGCAGGCAGAGCAGATGGTTTGCAGAACGAAGCCAGTAGACCTGTTTGTCCAGGGACGTGGGGTGCAGGTTAGCTTGAGTTAAGCCAATAAACCAAGTGGCTCACTGGTTTTGGAGCTGCTTCTGTAGCAGCGCCTAAGCTGGGAATCTAATTCACAGCCCTGTTTGCCACTGAACACAGCCTTCTGTGTGACCGGGGTGCCCAACAAGGGCATGCAGGAAGCTGCGTGGCCTATCCAACACCTAGGTGCAGTGGAACTTCAACAGAGAGCCCAGCTGGTGGCTTTCTCCATCTGCTTAGCAATATTGGTGACCTCACCTGACTATGGAATTCTTCATGGATTTGTGACCCCAAACAATAACCAATACAAGCCCTGGGCCCCATCTTGCTCCCTTGCCAGAGCAGGGAAACTAATTCCCAGTACCGTCTGCTACTGAATACGGTACTCACTCCAGACCGTCTAGGAACACAGGCCAGAGGGTGCAGGGAACTACAGAGCTATCCCACAGCCTCTAGTCCTACCCAGCTGTTCTCAGCCAGTGGAATGTACCCATGTCCCAAACCACAGAGCTCAAACAATTGACTTACCCCAAAAGAGACCACAATAGCAGCCTTCACCTGTCCCAGGACATGACCAGTTGATAGGCCTCAAAACACAAAAGATTGGTGAAGATGGGTCTCCGCCAAAGCAAGCCTGTGAAGCCTGGGAAAGGAAACCTATCACTCAAATGCTCCGATACCAATGGAGGGGATCAAGGATCAGAAAGAACAGGCAAATATGGAAGAACCAAAAGAAACTAATAAAGCCTTAATAACTGATTGTAAAGAAATGGAGATCTATGAACTGTCAAAGAATTCAGAGCCTGATCAGGCGGTGGCTCAGTGGATAGAATGTCAGACTGGGATGCAAAGGACCCAGGATCAAAACCATGAGGTTACCAGCTTGAGCCCAAGGTCACTGGCTTGAGCAAGGAGTCACTCACTCTGCTGTAGCCCCCCACCCCCCCATCCTGTCAAGGCACATATGAGAAAGCAATCAATGAACAACTAAGGAGCCGCAACGAAGAATTGATGCTTCTCATCTCTCTCCCTTCCTGTCTGTCTGTCCCCCTCTCTCTCTCTAAAAAAAAAAAAAAAAAGACTATATTTTCCTGTGTGTTTTGAAGTAGAGTGTCTTTATTATCTCTCAGTTCAAATTATATTCTAACTCTAATTGTTATTTATTTGGGGGATTATTTGAGAGTGTATTTTATAACTTTGAAATATATGGACTTTCTAGTTACTTTTTGTTAATGATTTCTAGATTAACTACAAGAGCAAGAAATATAGTTTATATTTGTTATAACTTGTTTATAGGACAATATGGTCACTTTTTAAAATTAATTTTAATGGGATGACATTGATAAATCAGGGTACATATGTTCAGAGAAAACATCTCCAGATTATTTTGACATTTGATTATGCTGTATTCCCATCACCCAAAGTCCAATTGTCTTCCGTCACCTTATAACTGGTTTTCTTTGTGCCCCTCCCCTCCCCTAACCACCTCCCTGTCCTCCCCCTCACCCCATAAACCCCACACTCTTGTCCATGTCTCTGAGTCTCATTTTTATGTCCCACCTATGTATGGAATCATATAGTTCATAGTTTTTTCTGATTTACTTATTTTGCTCAGTATAATGTTATAAAGGTCCATCCATGTTGTTGTAAATGATCCGATGTCATCATTTCTTATGGCTGAGTAGTATTCCATAGTATATATGTACCAAAGCTTTTTAATCCACTCATCCACTAACGGACACTTGGGCTGTTTCCAGATCTTCGCTATTGTGAACAATGTTGCCATAAACATGGGGGTGCATTTCTCCTTTTGAAACAGTGCTATGGTGTTCTTGGGGTATATTCCTAAAAGTGGGATAGCTGGGTCAAAAGGCAGTTCAATTTTTAATTTTTTGTGGAATCTCCATATGGTCACTTTTAAAAATGTCATTAGTGTTGTTTTCTGCAGCTGCCTTTTGGGCCTCTTGGAAAATAACACTTTAGAGCAGGTCCACAGGAAGTGTTTGATGTAGTAGATTATCTATGAATGTTGAATCCAATCTGCTGTTTGTGTTAAGTATTTTATACCCATACTGCTTTGTTTTACAGGGGTCTATTGTTTCTGAAGGAGTTCTACTCTATATGTGAATGAGGTGTGTGAAATCAGTTTTGATTATAAATTTTTCTGTTTTCTTGTAGCTCTGTTCAATATAATTGGAGTTTATGTTATTTAAGTGTATTTAAATTTTCTGTGTCCTGTTAAACTTGTGGATATGAAGTGCTATTACTTCTAGTAATGTTTCTTGCCCTCAAGTGCATTGTGTGTCATATGATATCATTTGTAATGTTTGCATAATATAGGGAGGGTCAAAAGTAGGTTTATACCTGTAGGTATGAGAAAGAATGAATCGTTGGAGTATTATTTGTTAATTATTGTATTATTTTTCATAGAGTAATCAGAAACCTGTTTTTGCCCTACCCTGCATATTTTTAACCATTGCTGGGCTTGTTGCAATGTGTTTGTAAACTTATTCAAACTCATTAGTCAACAGAGCCAAATATCAACAGTACAATGATTGAAATTTCATTTGAGAGCCAAACTTTATAAATTTAAACTATACAGGTATGTACATTCCTTATTGAAGTAGCGCCCACATGTGGTATTTTGTGGGAGAGCCATACTCAAGGGACCAAAGAGATGCATGTGGCTTGCGAGCCACAGTTTGCTGACCAGGAGTAGGTAATTCACATTTTCTCCCTTTTGGTGGTTTGTCTTTTTGTTCTCTAAAAAGGTTATTTGACATAATAGCATTTGCTTTTATAAGGTCAAAATCATGAATGCGTTTCATGCCTACACGTATACCTGGTTTGTGGCTATTTTTATTTATTTATTTATTTTTAAAAATATTTTATGAGGAGTGACATCAGAGAAATGGCACCGTGAGGAGCGTGACCGACAAATCTCCCTAAAATTTCAACAAGTTCATCAACCAGAGACAGAAAAATCTATCCTTGGAACATCTGGGAGTCCCACATGCTTAAAACAAAGTGCTATCAACAAGACCACCCTCAGATGCCATTAAGAAAAAGGAAATCGAATATCATGGATACAAAAGATAGAGAAGTAGCACAGATAGATGTGGAAAAATCTATGGAGAAAAAATTTAATATATTGGAAACCTTGTAGCTAAATGACAGAGAATTTAAAATAAAAATCCTAAAAATGCTCAGAGATATACAAGAAAACAAAGAAAGGCAATTTAGGGAGCTCAGAAAACAACTCAATGAACACAAAGAATATATTACCAAGGAAATTGAAACTATAAAAACAAATCAAACAGAGATGAAAAACTCAATTCACGAACTGAAAAATGAGGTAACAAGCTTAGCTAATTGAACAGGCCAGATAGAAGGTAGGATTAGTGACATAGAAGATAAGCAACTTTAGGCACAACAGAGAGAAGAGAGAGACTCAAAAATTTAAAAAAATGAGAAAGCCCTACAGGAATTGTCTGACTCCATCAAAAAGAATAACGTAAGAATAATAGGTATATCAGAGGGAGAAGAGAGAGAAAATGGAAAGGAGAATATATTCAAAAAAATAATAGATGAGAACTTCCCAAGCCTGTGGAAAGAACTAAAGCCTCAAATTCAAGAAGCAAACAGAACTCCGAGTTTTCTTAACCCCAACAAACCTACTCTAAGGCACATCATAATGAAGATGGCACAAACCAAAGACAAAGAAAAAATTCTCAAGGCAAACAGGGGAAAGAAGAATACAACATATAAAGGAAGATTATCATCAGATTTCTTAACAGAAACTCTACAAGGTAGAAGAGAGTGAACCCCAATATTTAAAGCCCTGAAAAAGAGGAACTTTTAGTCAAGAATACTATAGCCATCAAAGCTATCCTTCAAATATGAAGGAGAAATAAAAACATTCACAAATACAGAAAAGATGAGGGAATTTATCATCAGAAAACCCTCACTCCAGGAAATACTAAAGGGGGTTTTCCAACCAGATAAAAAGAACAAAACAAAACAAAACAAAACCACAAGTAAAAGCTCCACCAGAACACAATAAAAGCAAATTTAAACTGTGACAACAAAAACAAAAAAAAGGGGAGAGGACGGAGATTAACAGTAGCAAAGGACAATGGAGTGCAGAAACACTCATAAGATAGGGTACTACAATGAACATGGTAGGTACCCTTTTCATTACTTAATGTTAACCACCCTTGAAAAAACCACCACAGAAGCACATGACTTAAAAGGGTAGCAACAGAGGAAAGAAGTATGGAATACAACCAAACAAAAACAAATAATAGAAAAACAAAATAGAAGAATCAAACAAGATACAAAACTAACAGAAATCAATTTATAAAATGACAATAGGGAACCCACAAGTGTCAATAACTACAATAAATGTAAATGGAATAAACTCACCAATAAAAAGACACAGAGTAGCAGAATGGATTAAAAAAGAAAATCCAATTGTATGCTGCCTACAAGAAACACATCTAAGCAACAAGGATAAAAACAAAATCAAAGTGAAAGGCTGGAAAACAATACTCCAAGCAAGTAACATCCAAAAAAAAAGCAGGTGTAGCAATATTCATATCTAATAATGCTGACTACAAGACAACAAAAGTACTCACAGACAAAAATGGTCATTTCATAATGATTAAGGGGACACTGAATCAAGAAGACATAACAATCCTTAATATATATGCACCAAACCAAGGAGCACCAAAATATATAAGACAGCTACTTATTGACCTAAAAACAAAGACTGACAAAAATACAATCATACTTGGAGACCTCAATACACTGCTGATGGCTCTAGATCGTTCATCCAAACAGAAAATCAATAAAGATATATTGGCCTTAAACAAAACTCTAGAGCACCTGGATATGATAGACATCTACAGGACACTTCATCCCAAAGCGACAGAGTATACATTTTTCTCTAGTGTACATGGAACATTCTCAAGAATTGACCATATGTTGGGCCACAAAAATAACATCAGCAAATTCAGAAAAATTGAAATTGTACCAAGCATATTTTCGGATCATAAAGCCTTGAAACTAGAATTCAACTGCAAAAAAGAGGGCAAAATACCCACAAAAATGTGGAAACTAAACAACATACTTTTAAAAAATGAATGAGTCAAAGAAGAAATAAGCGCGGAGATCAAAAGATATATACAGACAAATGAAAATGACAATACGACATATCAGAATCTCTGGGATGCAGCAAAAGCAGTAATAAGAGGGAAGTTCATATCACTTCAGGCCTATATGAACAAACAAGAGAGAGCCCAAGTGGACCACTTAACTTCACACCTTAAGAAACTGGAAAAAGAAGAACAAAGACAACCCAAAACCAGCCGAAGAAAGGAAATAATAAAAATCAGAGCAGAAATAAATGAAACAGAGAACAGAAAAACTATAGAAAAAATTAATAAAACAAGGAGCTGGTTCTTTGAAAAGATCAACAAAATTGACAAACCCTTGGCAAGACTTACCAAGAAAAAAAGAGAAAGGACTCATATAAACAAAATCCAAAATGAAAGAGGAGAAATCACCACAGACATCATAGATATACAAAGAATTAAGGTAGAATACTATGAAAAGCTATATGCCACCAAATTCAACAATCTAGAAGAAATGGATAAATTCCTAGAACAATATAACCTTCCTAGATTGAGTCATGAAGAAGCAGAAAGCCTAAACAGGCCAATTAGCAGGGAGGAAATAGAAAAAAACTATTAAAAACCTCCACAAAAATAAAAGTCCAGGCCCAGAGAGTTATACTAGTGAATCCTATCAAACATTCAAAGAAGACTTGGTTCCTATTCTACTCAAAGTCTTCCAAAAAATTGAAGAAGAAGCAATACTTCCAAACACATTTTATGAGGCCAACATAACCCTCATACCAAAACCTGGCAAGGACAGCACAAAAAAAGAAAAGTACAGACCAATATCTCTAATGAATACAGATGCTAAAATACTAAACAAAATACTAGCAAATAGAATACAACAACATATTAAAAAAAATAATACATCATGATCAAGTGGGATTCATCCCAGAATCTCAAGGATGGTTCAACATACATAAAATGGTTAATGTAATACACCATATCAACAAAACAAAGAACAAAAACCATATGATCTTATCAATAGATGCAGAAAAGGCATTCGATAAAGTACAACACAACTTTATGTTTAAGACACTCAACAAAATGTGTATAGAAGGAAAATATCTCAACATGATAAAGGCCATATATGATAAACCGTCAGCCAACATCATATTAAATGGCATAAAACTGAGGACTTACCATTTTAAATCAGGAACAAGACAGGGTTGTTCACTCTCTCCACTCTTATTTAAGGTGGTGCTAGAAGTTCTGCCCAGAGCAATCAGACAAGAGAAAGAAATAAAAGGCATCCATATCGGGAAAGAAGAAGTAAAAGTATCACTTTTTGCAGATGATATGATCCTATACATCGAAAACACCAAAGACTCCACAAAAAGATTACTAGAAACAATAAACCAATACAGTAAGGTCGCAGGATACAAAATTAATATACAAAAGTCCAAAGCCTTTCTATATGCCAACAATGAAATATTAGAAAACAAACTCAAAAAAATAATCCCCTTCACGATTGCAACAACAACAAAATACCTAAGAATAAACATAACAAAGAATGTAAAGGACCTATATAATGAAAACTGCAAAGCATTGTTAAGGGAAATTGAAAAAGATTCAATGAGATGAAAAAATATTCCTTGTTCTTGGATAGGAAGAATAAATATAATCAAAATGGCCATATTACCCAAAGCAATTTATAAATTTAATTCAATTCCCATCAAAATTCTGATGACATTTTTTAAATAAATGTAACAAAAAAATCATCAGATTTATATGGAAGTATAAAAACCCCGAATAGCCAAAGCAATCCTAAGGAAAAAGAATGAAGCTGGGGGCATTACAATAACTGACTTCAAACTATGTTATAGGGCCACGACAATCAAAACAGCATGATATTGGCAGTTAAATAGACACTTAGACCAATGGAACAGAATAGAAACTCCAGAAATAAAACCACCTATATATGGTCAAATAATTTTTGATAAAGTGGCCAACAACACACAATGGAGAAAAGAAAGCCTTCTTCAACAAATGGTGCTGCGAAAACTGGAAAGCTACATGTAAAAGAATGAAACTTGACTACAGCTTGTCCCCTTGTACTAAAATTAATTCAAAATGGATCAAAGACCTAAATATAAGACCTGAAACAATAAAGTACATAGAAGAAGACATAGGTACTAAACTCATGGACCTGGGTTTTCAAGAGCATTTTATGAATTTGACTCCAAAGGTAAGAGAAGTGAAGGCAAAGAAAAATGGATGGGACTACAGCAGACTAAGAAATTTTTGCTCAGCAAGAGAAACTGACAACAAAATAAACAGACAGCCAACTAAATGGGAAATGATATTTTCAAACAACAGCTCAGATAAGGGCCTAATATCCAAAATATATACAAAGAACTCCTAAAACTCAACAACAAACAAATAAACAATCCAATAAAAAAATGGGAAGAGGACATGAACAGACACTTCTCCCAGGAAGAAATACAAATGGCCAACAGATATATGAAAAGATGCTCATCTTCATTAGTTATTAGAGAAATGCAAATCAAAACTGCAATGAGATACCACCTCACACCTGTTTGATTAGCTATTATCAACAAGACAGGTAATAGCAAGTGTTGGAGAGGCTGTGGATAAAAAGGAACCCTCATTCACTGTTGGTGGGAATGTAAAGAAGTACAACCCTTATGGAAGAAAGTATGGTGGTTCCTCAAAAATCTGAAAATAGAACTACCTTATGACCCAGCAATCGCTCTACTGGTTATATACCCCAACAACTCAGAAACATTGATACGTAAAGACACATGCAGCCCCATGTTCATTGCAGCATTGTTCACAGTGGCCAAGACATGGAAACAACCAAAAAGCCCTTCAATAGAAGACTGGATAAAGAAGATGTGGCACATATACACTATGGAATACTACTCAGCCATAAGAAAGATAACATTGGATCATTTTCAACAAAATGGTGGGATCTTGATAATATTATACGGAGTGAAATAAATAAATCAGAAAAAAACAAGAACTACATGATTCCATACATTGGTGGGACATAAAAACGAGACTAAGAGACATGGACAAGAGTGTGGTGGTTATGGGGGAGAGGGAGGGAAGGAGAGAGAGGAGAAGGGGGAGGGGGAGTGGCACAAAGAAAACTAGATAGAAAGTGACGGAAAACAATCTGACTTTGGGTGATGGGTATGCAACATAATTGAATGACAAGATAACCTGGACATGTTTTCTTTCAATATATGTACCCTGATTTATTGATGCCACCTCATTAACATTAATAAAATTTTATTTATAAAAAGATATAATAAAATAAGATAGACCCAGAAAAAAAATTATTTTATTTTTTATCTATTTTTTAAAAGATTTTATTTATTCTTTTGAGAGAAGAGAGAGAGATAGAGAGAGAGAGAGAGAGAGAGAGAGAGAGAGAGAACGGGGAGGAGCAGGAAGCATCAACTCCCATATGAGCCTTGACCAGGCAAGCCCAGGGTTTTGAACCAGTGACCTCAGTGTTCCTGTTCAATGCTCTATCCCCTGCACCACCACAGGTCAAGCTTTGCTATTTTCATTTAAATAAAACACTAAAACCTAAACTAGTATAAGAGAGGCAAGTCCTGTCTCCGGGCCAGAGGCGGGTGGGGGCTGGATGTGTAAAGTGGGGCCAAGCCAAAAATGTGGGGCGTGTCTTGATCAGAAGGAAGTTGGGGCCAGCAGAACCGAGTAAGGTTGGAGCAGGACCAGAGTGAGCATATGGGTAGGCGTGGCGAGGTCGTGCCAGCAAGGGACATCTCCATTGGTCGGAGCTCCGCTAAAGGGGACTCAAGGAAGGGGCCCAGTTGACTTCAGGTGAGTGGTAGAGTGAACATGCAAGAGTGAGGTGTTTGTGGAGCATGTGCGGGCAGTTGTTAGAGACAGAAAAGAGTGCTCAGTCTATTTCTGGGGGACAGATCTCAGCTCCCAATGTGAGTGAGCATTTTTATTGGGGCCACTTTTTCATTTCAATCCAGATAATGTTACATTTATAGACAATGTTGAGAAATTGATATTGTCCTTTTTTTCTCTATTAAAGAACATGATAATGCTTTCTATCTGTTCAAGTTTCTTGTTTTGGTTAACATTTCCAATTTTTTCAGAGATAGAGATCATTCTTGGTAACTGTTTCCCTAAGCATTTTACCAATTTTGTCTCTATTGGATCTTTTTATTTATTTATTTATATTTTTTTCTTCGAGAGAGACCAACAGACAGACAGACAAGGACAGGCAGAGAGGGAGAGAGGTCAGAAGCATCAACTTGTACTTGTGCCACTTTAGTTATTCATTGATTGCTTTCTCATATGTGCTTTGACTAGGGGGCTGTAGCTGAGCCAGTGACCCCTTGCTCAAGCCAGCAACCTTTGGGCTCAAGCCAGCGATCTTTGGGTCATGTGAAAATAGAGTTTGCATGGTAACAGGAAGACATGAGGTAGTGTGAGGAGTTAAAAAATTCTCTTCGTTAATTTACAAGTACATTAATGATTTAATAAAATAGTAACATCCATCTTAACATTTCACGTGAGTTTATTTTAGGGCCTGGGTACATGATGTTGTAGAAATGCTAAGTATTGTAAGACATAATTTGCATTGTGTAGGTTATCTGAGGAATATACAATATATCAATTGTCTTCATTTTATTTTTCTTTTTTTTCTTTTTTTTAGCAAAAGGGACAGAGACAGAGAGAGACAAAGAGAGAAACACATAGGGAGCGAGACAGGAAGGGAGAGAGATGAGAAACATCAATTCTTCGCTGCAGGACCTTAGTTGTTCATTGATTGCTTTCTCATATGTGCTTTGACCAGGGGGCTATAGCAGAGTGAGTGACCCCTTGCTGAAGCCAGTAACCTTGGGCTCAAGCCAGCAACCTTGGGCTTCAAGTCAGCAACCTTTGGGTTCAAGCCAGCGACCATTGGGTCATGTCTATGATCCCAAGCTCAAGGTGGATGATCCTGTGCTCAAGCCAGAGACCTTGGGGTTTATTTAGAATCTGGGTCCTCTGCGTCCCAGGCCAACGCTCTATTCACTGCATCACCACCTGGTCAGGCTGTCTTCATTTTCAGTGGGGAAAACTTTAGAGGGTGAATTCTGAATCTTAAAGAATAAGATTAACGATTGTAAGTAATATTAAGAAGCAGTTATTAAAGAATGATTTATGAGAAGGGAAAGGAGCATTGATCCTCAGAAGTCTACTCTGGTTTACGACAGCGTGATTCATTCTCCTTAACTGTGAGATCTCCTCACCCCCTGATCTTTTCTCAGATGTCTTCGCCCCCCCCCCCTGCCCCATCTTTGCAAAATAGCCTTTTTGTTGTTGTTGCTGTTGTTCTTTAGGTGTCAACTTCCTTGCCAACTGTTCAAGGAGAATGATTTCAGATCTTGGGTGCAAAATGACACGTTATTTCCATTGTAATGGACTCTCTACTGTGTTCGATATAGAGTAGGGTTTGTCTTCTGAGTACTGTCGACCTTTCAGGCCGATAATTGTTTCTCCTGGGTGAATGGTCCTCTGGTCCTCTGCATTGCAGGTGCTTATTAATATCTGTTTCCTCTATTCATTGCTTGTTAGCAACACCCATCCTTACCCCTACCCTCATGACAATATGAAATGCATCATAATTGTCAAACATACCCCGGGGGTAAAGTCACTTTGGTTGAGAAACACCAACCTTGAAGCTTTGAGCATGTCTGAAACCGGAATGATCTGGCCTTGTAATGTGGTATTTTCACTACCTTCTCATTGAAATAATTTTCTAACTTTACGAGTGTTGGGCAGATAAAATATATTATGCTCACTTTGTTAAAGACGGCGCTGCCCACGAGGAGGCCGTCGCCCAGGTGATATTAATGTGTATCTCTGTGGGCAGGTAGAATCCTTGTAGCCTGGTGCTTGGTTTTGGGATTAAGCCTTTCCCACCCGTTTTGATGTGAGGTGGTACAATCCAATCATGCCTCAGAGAAGTGTCTTTGTATTAAAGACTTCCCTATTTTGTATATTGGATTAAAGGTTTGGAATCTACACTATAACATGGGGGCAGAATGAGAGCTTGCCCTCTTGGTTCCTGGGATGATTAGCATGAGAGAGCAGAGGGAGCAGAGCAGAGAGCAGAAAGAGGCCATGTGGCCAGGAGAAGCAGCCAAGATGGCGGAGTGCTGAGTGAGATGCCAGTTTGTGCAGTTTGTATCTGGGATAAGGAAGGAGATGGGGAACTGAGGAGAATAAGGCTGGTGAGCTAGAAACCTTTGATTCTAGGAAACTCGGATAAGTCAGTAGCTTTGTGAGCACTGAATGTGAGTGGGTTTTGGAGCCCAGTGTGTGTTTTTTGCTTGCTCTCCAGGTGCAAGCTAGGATTAAAGACTATGGCCCACCAGTTTTTGGCTCCGTTGTTTCTTTACCGACTGTCCGAATCCAATGCGAACCTGCATGTGAATGGCCATGATGGTGGCTCCTGGCCTTACAACGAGTAATTTACTTTGGGTGCTTTTTTAGTTGTTTATTTGAGAACATCAAAATTTAATAGCATCATAATTACCTTTCCTTACAGGTTTCTAAATCGATGACAATAATAGCCACAAACATACTTTATGTAACTTCAGTTCACTGACATTTTTCTAGGAACCTGTGTCATTCACTGTTCCATAGTCAGTTTTTTAAAAAGTTCCAAGTATTCTTGAAAATCATCTTACATTTGAAGGTTTTTAAAAACCTTTTTTGTTATAATGGAGTATTTCTGTATATTGAATCTTATTTGCTGCTTATGTAAATTTTTTTACATCCTTACTGATTTTTTTTGGTGGGGTAGATTGCTTCTGAAAGGGACACTCCATCGCTGAGTGAGTGTGTTCAATCTCACAGCTTGCTATTAATTGTGCGTGATTTTAGATCTTTCTTGTAAATAGAATTTATTAAAATGAAGTTCTATTTTTAATTCTAGGACAGCTTTTTGCCTTGCAATCTACTGTATGTTATGTAAATTTAGTTTGATTCTCATATCCAATTCATTTTAAATTTCATCACACCCTTACGTTTTATGTAATTCCAGTTTTTTGTATTAGTTGTGAGTGGCTATTGAAATAAATCCATAAGGAAGTGATTTTAGTGGCTGTTATGATGTAGGAGTGTAATATTGTTTCTCATATAGGCGTTCCAACACCAGTTACTATATCATGGGTATTTCTCTGCAAACTAAAGAGAAACCTTTGTCATGCAAAATATCCATATGGATTTTCATCTATTACTGGACCTTCAGTTGCAACAATTTGTCTATTTATAACGTGGTACTCTACTGTTTAATTCTGATAGCTGTATAATACAAGGAATTTTTATATTTGGTAGGGCTTTCTTCTATTCATTGCTTTTTCCAAAAATTTTCTTTGTTCCATATTTTAACAGATGAAGTGAAAATAAGGCAATTTTATTAAAAATCTTACTGATGTTCAAATCTATATCATAACAAATTTATAGACATTTTTGGGAAAATGACATCATTATATGTAAAAATCTTTTTATTAGTTTTAAGTTGATTAATAAATAAGTAGTAACAGAATGTTTTTTATTTTTTGTGACAGAGACAGAAAGACAGACAGAGAGAGGGACATATAGGGACAGACAGGAAGGGAGAGAGATAAGAAGCATCCATTCTTTGTTGTGGCTACTTAGTTGTTCATGATTGATTTCTCATATGTGCCTTGGCGGGGGGCTACAGCAGACCGAGTGACCCCTTGCTTGAGCCAGGGACCTTGGGCTCAAGCCAGTGACCTTGTGTTCAAGCTAGTGAGCCTTGCTCAAACCAGATGAGCCCGTGCTCAAGCTGGTGACCTCGGGGTTTCGAACCTGGGTCCTCTGTGTCCCAGTTCGATGCTCTATCCACTGTGCCTCCGCCTGGTCAGGCCAGAATTTTTAACATTTTAAGTAAGTTAGGGTCTAGTTGTAAGGTGCTCTAGAAAGGAGAAGTATTCTGTAAGTAAAATTGTTACTCTTTAGTTAATTTGAGAAACTTGTAGTTTGACACATGTTCAATATTTCAACAAGGAAAACTGTAGGTGGTAGATGTTGGGAACTAAAAGATTAAGATTATGGACTATGCCGGATAGCTTTGGTTGGAGTGTCATTCCAAAGCGCAGAGGTTGCCGGTTGAATCTCCGGGTCAGGGCACATACAGGAATGATTGATAACGTTCCTGTCTCTGTCTCTCTCCCCCTTCCTCTCTCACTAAAATCAATAAATAAAATAATTATGGATTATTAGTTACATATAGAACCAGTATTAAAGAGTGATTTATGAGCAATGATGGCTATGATAGCAATTCAGTCTCTTAGGGCGTCAGATATTCTCTGCCCCCAGCGCGCAGGCGGTTCCTAGCTACCCAGTGCCCCCATGTGGCGCTTGTGCCTTGGGATTGAGATATTGGCTCCAGTGAGTGCCCAGGATAGCTTTGCCAGGTCAGGGTGCTTGCCAGAGACCCTGCTTACTGCTTTAGATATAACAGTTTCCCGAGGTCGTTTAATTTACCTCAACAGCCACACAGGATTTGTCTCCAGGGGCAGGGCAGTTGCTTGCACAGTCCTGCTTCATGTTTGCGAGAGGAAAGAAAAGGTGGGGCAGAAAGAGTGTCAGTCTCCAAGGGATCAACAGAAGAATGGTGTTGTTTGAATTTCCCCCCCTTAGTGTATCGTGTGGTGTAATATGGTTAGAGTTAGGGTGAGGATTAGGGCTACAGAACATAGGTTTATTTACTCTTTACATTATAAAGGAACTAAAGATATTTGGAATCCTTAGTAAACATGTTTGGTGGAACGTTTAAAAATAAAACAAGTATTTTTCTAGACATGAATTGGTTCATAATTTTATCAAATTAAAGAATAGTAGTTCAAGAGACAATTCACAATTACTTAAAAGTGGATCAGAATTCTGCCACCTTGACACAGATTTTTGGGATACTAATTTTAAGCTGTTTATTAAGAAACAACTCAGAACCCTCGCCCTTCTTGCCCAAGGAAATGCTTTTTCTCTGATGCCATCTAGTGTCTGTCTGAAGAATAGCACCTACTTATTAACTGCTCTTACAAGGGTCCTTATTCCCTAGCTAAAAATGTCTTACACCCACTTTATTTTTCTGTGTCTGAATCTTTCCTGCATCTGGGGTTTCAGAGTATCTCCTGTTCATGATTATTGAATATGGATCTTCACAAGTTGAACTTACCGATATGAAGTGCTCTTTATTTTTAGTTAATTTTTGTCTTCAAGGGTACTGTTATCACATATAGATTTTATTTGGTTTATATTTATATAATATATATGTCTTCAAGTTTGAAACTGATACAATAGTTTGTTGATTGATCAAAGAAGGAACTAGACCCAGTGGTGAGAGAATATCTAAAAAAGGAACGACACACTTTTTTATTTTTTTACTCTGGGCTTTTTTTTTTTTTTTTTGTATTTTTCTGAAGCTGGAAACGGGGAGAGACAGTCAGACAGACTCCCGCATGCGCCCGACCAGGATCCACCCGGCACGCCCACCAGGGGGCGATGCTCTGCCCCTCCGGGGGGTCGCTCTGCTGCGACTAGAGCCACTCTAGTGCCTGGGTCAGAGGCCAAGGAGCCATCCCCAGCGCCCGGGCCATCTTTGCTCCAATGGAGCCTTGGCTGCGGGAGGGGAAGAGAGAGACAGAGAGGAAGGAGGGGGTGGGGGTGAAGAAGCAAATGGGCCCTTCTCCTATGTGCCCTGGCCGGGAATCGAACCTGGGTGCCCCGCACGCCAGGCCGACGCTCTACCGCTGAGCCAACCAGCCAGAGCCACTCTGAGCTTTTTAAGACACTAGACTAGACCAAAATTATAGCTTATTTTAGGTTCTTATTGCTTCTCATATGTGCCTTGACCTGGGGGCTCCAGCCAAGCCAGTGACCCCTTGCTCAAGCCAGCAACCTTGGGCTTCCAGCCAATGACTTTGGGGTTTTGAACGTGGGTCCTCAGTATCCCAGGTAAACGCGTCTCCACTGCAACGTATAACATGAGCACTTTCTTAAGAATAATTTCCCAGGAACAGGCCTCTATGTTCTGCTGGAACCACTTTTTGTGAGTACTATTTGGGGGATAGGATTCTGGAATGCACTATTTCTAAACATAGAGATTGATGAAATAGAATGGAAATTTTACTGATAGAATGAAGTCCTTAGGTAAACTTTGTATGATAAAGATGTCTTGTCTTTTTAGATCATTTGAAAAAGAATGTGTGATATAATTAATAATGTTAGGACATGAGGCAAACAGCAGGTCACAAATTAGAGTGTAGCACCTTCCTTGAGGAGAGGGCATGAGGCCAGTGGCCTGGCAGATGGGAAGCAATGTGCCCCAGAAGTAGGGTGTGGGGCGGGTGTGACTAGAGATCAGAGGCAGTGGAACCTGAGGGGAACAGAGGTGTGGACATGGAGGAAGAGGAACCACTTTGGGCTAAAAAATTAGCAAGAGTTTTATTTCCCTCTGACTGACAATAGACCAGGATGCTTGAGTAGAGGAAAAGCTTTTGGCATTGCTACCATGTCAGTCTATTATTTTCTTTTAAATTATCATGTTTTCTCTAGTACACTTTTGTTTAAAATGTAAAAGGTTTTTTTTTGTTATTGTTGCAGTTTCCTTAAACAATAACAAAAAATAAAAATAACTGAAAATCTTATCCCTAGAGATATAAGTATTATTGTATTTAGTACATACTCTTTAAGCAACTCAACTTGTACATTTCCTATCATGTTCTTTGTGTGGATTTAATTGATATTCTTAAGAAGTATGCAGAAGTTGAGAATTTTCAGCCTTTTTTCTCTGATGTGCATTTGAGAATGTACAGTTGTTGGGCAGATAAAATATATTATGCTCACTTTGTTAAAGATGATGCTGCCCACGTGGAAGCCCATGGCCCAGGATTGCTTGGGATGGGTGTGATTATATTAATGTGTGTTGGGGGCGGGCTGTGGACAGGCAGGATCCTTGTGGCCTGGGGCTTGGTTTTAAGACTAAGCCTTTCCCACCCTTTTTTTTTTTTTAATTTTAATTTATTTACTTTATTATTTATTTATTTATTTTTATTCATTTTAGAGAGGAGAGGGAGAGACAGAGAGAGAGAGAGAAGAGATAGAGAGAGAGAAGGGGGAGAGGAGCTGGAAGCATCAACTCCCATATGTGCCTTGACCAGGCAAGCCCAGGGTTTCGAACCGGTGACCTCAACATTTCCAGGTCGATGCTTTATCTGCTGCGCCACCACAGGTCAGGCCTTTCCCACCCTTTTTGATGTGGGGTGATGCACTCTCATGAGGAATCCCATGATGCCTCAGATAAGTGACTTTGTATCAGAGACTTACTTATTTGTATATTGGATTAAAGGTTTTGATTTCTACACTATAAAATGGGGGCAGACCTGGAGCTTGCTCTCTCTCGGTTCCTGAGATTAGCATTAGAGGAGAGAGCAGAGAGAAGAGCAGAAAGAGGCCATGTGGAGGAGGCCAGGAGAAGCAGCCAAGATGGCAGAATGTTGAAGGAGAAGCCACATTGTTCAGAGAGAAGGAGATGGTGAACAGAGGTGAATAAGTCTGGTGAGCTAGAAACCGTTGATTCTAGAAAACTCGGATAAGTCAGTAGCATTGTGAGCACTGAATGAGTGGGTTTTGGAGCCCAGTGTGTGTTTTTACTTGCCCGCTGGGTGCAAGCTAGGATTAAAACTAATGGCCCACCAGTTCTTGGCTCTGTTGTTTCATTACCATCTGTCCGATTCTAATGCGAACCTGCATGGGCCAGGCGGCTGTGATGGTGGCCGTGGTTACTGGCTTAAAAACAGTATTCTGTGAGTTTTGGTAAGTTTTGTTTCCATAAATTATTTGGGTGGTTATCTAGAAGTGCATTTCATCATTTCTAAAAGTAAGGATTTTCTAGTTTCCCTTTGTTAGTGATTTCTAGGTGAACAGCAAAAAGAGTAAGACACATATATTTTTAATCCTTTGCATTTCACAATAGCTGTGTAGTACAATGTAGTCAGTTTAATATATGTTGTAAGTGAGATTATCTGGTGTCATCTCGTGTGCATCCTGAGAATAATATCTCAGTCCAGATGAGCAGAAAAAGTGGTTTGTAGGCCCTGGCCGGTTGGCTCAGCGGTAGAGCGTCGGCCTGGCGTGCGGGGGACCCGGGTTCGATTTCCGGCCAGGGCACATAGGAGAAGCTCCCATTTGCTTCTCCACCCCGCCCCCCTCCTTCCTCTCTGTCTCTCTCTTCCCCTCCCGCAGCCAAGGCTCCATTGGAGCAAGGGTGGCCCGGGCGCTGGGGATGGCTCCTTGGCCTCTGACCCAGGCACTAGAGTGGCTCTGGTTGCGGCAGAGCGACGCCCTGGAGGGGCAGAGCATCGCCCCCTGGTGGGCAGAGTGTTGCCCCTGGTGGGCGTGCCGGGTGGATCCCGGTCGGGCGCATGCAGGAGTCTGTCTGACTGTCTCTCCCCATTTCCAGCTTCAGAAAAAGAAAAAAAAAAAAAGTGATTTGCTATAGTGAATTGTCTATGAATGTTGAATGCAGTGCTATTTAGAAGCACATCATGGTTTTTTTTATAAGGACTTTTTTTATAAGGACATCATGCATTTTTAATATAAGAACTTTCTAGTTACCTTTTGTTACCAATTTATATATTAACAGCAATTAGAGTAGGAAGTACACTTGATGTAATCTCAATTTTTCAAGTTGTTTGAAACTTAGTTTTTAGCATAATATGCTCACTTAAAAGGAAACAGAGCCCTGGCCGGTTGGCTCAGTGGTAGAGCATCGGCCTGGCATGCAGGAGTCCCGGGTTCGATTCCTGGCCAGGGCACACAGGAGAAACGGCCATCTGCTTCTCCACCCCTCCCCCTCTCCTTCCTCTCTGTCTCTCTCTTCCCCTCCCGCAGCCAAGGCTCCATTGGAGCAAAGTTGGCCCGGGCGCTGAGGATGGCTCTGTGGCCTCTGCCTCAGGCGCTAGAATGGCTCCGATTGCGGCAGAGCCACGCCCCAAGATGGGCAGAGCATCGCCCCCTGGTGGGCGTGCCGGGTGGATCCCGGTCGGGCGCATGCGGGAGTCTGTCTGACTGCCTCTCCGTTTCTGGCTTCGGAAAAATACAAAAAAAAAAAAAAAAAAAAAAAAAAAAAGGAAACAGAACTTCTCTGTTGCTATCTTGTGTACATCTTGGGAATAACATCTTAGTGAATAGCAGCAGGTAGCTTGGTTGGCCCTAGTAAATTATCTGTGAATGTGGAATCCAATGTTATTTGGAAGTGCATTTCATAAGTTTTCAATGTAAAGACTTTAAAATTGCCTCTCATTCCTGATTTTCAGAATACCTTCAAGGAGAACAAGAAATATACAGTGTTTCCGTAAAGTCATGGTGCACTTTTGACGGGTCACAGGAAAGCAACAAAAGAAGATAGAAATGTGAAATCTGCACCAAATAAAAGGAAAACCCTCCCAGTTTCTGTAGGATGATGTGGCAGCATGTGCACATGCGCAGATGATGACGTAACACCGTGTATAGAGCGGAGCAGCCCACGGCCATGCCAGTCAAGATGTGGACAGTACAGAGGAAAGTTCAGTGTGTTCTGTGGCTCGCTAAATTTGAATCTGTGACCAAAGTGCAACTTGAATATCGGTGCGTTTATAACAAAGTATTACCACATAGAAATGACATTACTCGGTGGGATAAGCTGTTGAAGGAAACTGGCAGTTTGGTGGAGAAACCCCGTTCTGGTAGACCATCAGTCAGTGACAAGTCTGTAGAGGCTATATGGGATAGCTACCTAAGGAACTCTAAAAAACCTGTGTGTGAGCCCACATTGAACTGCACTGAATAGGTATGGAACTGGGAGAGTTTTCCATTTATTTGGTGCAGATTTCACATTTCTATCATCTTTTGTTGCTTTCCTGTGACCTGTCAAAAGTGCACCATGACTTTACGGACACGCTGTACTTTATAGAGTTTCAATCAATCATTTGAGTTTAGTTACATCCTGGTTTGTGGCATAATAACTTTACTTTTTTCTTCTTCTTTTCCAAATGAGAGGAGAGGAGATTGAGAGATAGACTCCCACATGCGCCCCAACCCCTGTCTGGGGCTGATGCTCTGCCCATCAGGGGCCATGTTCACAACCAAGCTATTTTTAGTGCCTGAGGCGGAGGCTCCAGGGAGTCATCCTCAGCGTCCCAGGCTATGCATTTGAGCTAAAGTAGCTGAGAGAGAGAGAGAGAGAGAGAGAGAGAGAGAGAGAGAGAAGCAAGGTGGGGAGGGTAGGGAAGCAGATGGTCACTTCTTCTGTGTGCCCTAACCAGGAATTGAACCCCAGATTGCCACACGCCAGGCTGATGTTCTGCCATCAAGCCAACCGGCCAGGGCCTAGATTGTATCGGTTTTAAAAACCTTGCCAATATTGAAGTAAAGATGATATTATATTCATAGAGAACTGCGGGAAATTGACATCCTTATGTTTCTTGTATTGAAGAACAAG